>NC_081845.1:45224735-45349516 GCF_963259705.1 Myotis daubentonii | reverse complement strand
AGCAGACTGAGTACAGAATAATTTTAACCACAAAATTTCAAGGTCAAATCTAATTTAAACTGCCTATTCTTCAAGCATTGATTTCAAGAAGTCATAAGTTTAAATAAGCAAATTAAACAATATAATTTTAATCCTTGTATTTTAAAAACAATCCGAAAATTTGGAAAACATAAACAACAAACCTGGTTGCCACATCCTGTTAAAGTTTGAATCCCCTTGAAAATTCCCATGATTGTTTGGACCAGATTCCATTGTAGACATATCTTGTCCATTTGGCATCATTCCTGGCGGTTGTTCTACCATGCTTTGCTGTCCTGAAGCTTCTCTTTGGGCAATCCAAGCTTGAGCCAATGCAGCCCAATCAATCTGGCCTAATATAATTTAACATAGCAAAATTGAGCATTCGGAATGTAGAAGCTAAAAGAATAGTGCCTCTATGTAAAATAAGCATCTCAGTAATTTATTCCTGGAGATTTTAAATATTACCAAATGTTATGACTAAAAGGACGTTCAGATAACCTGTATTCAGGCTACAAAATAAAACAAACTCCTTAAGACTTTCTGAAAAGGATTCCATAAAAACACTCTTAACCAATTAAGTTCTAATATTAACTCATAAAAAATTTATCCTCTGCACTTTAGTTGAGTGAGATACATATATAAATATACGTAAATATAAATAAATAAATAAATAAATAAATAAATAAATAAATAAATAAATAAATAAGTTTTTATTTGATTTTAGAGAGGAAGGGAGAGAAACATGGATCAGCTGCCTCCTGCAGACCCCCTCACTGGGATTGAGCCCCAAACCCGGGCATGTGTCTTGACCCGGACCAGCGACCTTTTGGTTGGTGCATGGAATGATGCTCAACTAAGTGAGCCACACCAGCCAGGGCAGTTTACTGAGTTTTTTAAACAAATGATCAAACTCACTCATCTATTCTTCAAATAGGTCCTCTTCAGGCCCTACACTGGATCCTACAGATCTAAGATGAGTGTAACTACCCCTATTCCTCCTCACAGTCACCCTTCTTTAGTTTCAGCTCCCTTCTCTAGTCAAAATACCTCTATCACAACTTATTAGTCATTCTTTACTCACATTTATTGTCCCCAATAATTTAAGGTCCTCCTTTATTTCTCAAATATCTATACTTAACGTTTTAAGACCTAATATTATTAATAAAGGAAAAAAAGTAAAATAAGATAGTTTTTCAGATCTATTTAGTCAAGATTAAAAAGGTATTCTCATACATTTTTAAAAAATATTATTTTTATTGATCTCAGAGAGGAAGGGAGAGTGAGAGAGAGAAACAACAATGATGAGAGAAAATCATTGATTGGCTAACACCTTCTGGGGATTGAGCCCACAACACAGGCATGAGCCCTGACTAGGAATCTAACTGTGACCTCCTGGTTCATAGGTGGATGCTCAACTGCTGAGTCACATTGCTGGGCTTATTCTCATACATTTTGATGGAAACATAAATTGGCATAATCCTCATGAAGTTAAACTTGGCAGTGTCTACCTAAAACTTCCCAAATATGCAACTGTGATCTTGATATTTTTACTAAGAAAATAAAAATAGTTGGACACATAAATAACGATATATATACAAAATTATGATAATTATTTTTGAAAGTAAAAAACTATAGCCCAACCTGTATAGCTCAATGGTTGAGTGTCGACCCATGTGCCAGGAAGTTACAGTTCAATTCCCAGTCAGGGCACATACATGGGTTGTAGGGTCGATCCCCAGTAGGGATTGTGCAGGAGGCAGCCAATCAAGGGTTCTCTCTCATCACTGATGTTTCTCTCTCTCTCTCTCTGAAATCCATAAAAATATATTTAAAAAAATAAAAATGACAATTAATCATCCAAAAGTGGATCAATTAAATTACAGTATCTTCCTATAATAGAATGCTATGTAGCTATTGAAAAAATAAGTTCAGATTAACCTAATAAAGGCAGGGCATTGGAAGGGATCATATCACTGAAACAAAATTGGCCATGAGTCAATAACTATCAAAGTTAAGTAACAAATGGGGGTTCCCTATACTCTTTTCTACATCTGTATATGCTTGAAATGTTCCATAATAAAGAGAAATGACTTAGCATACCATCAATTGACTATGCTCTACACTGAATTATAAGATTCAGAATTAAGAGAAGTATGCTTTACTTAAATTACACGTTTAAGAAAGATTTTCTACTTAGAAAAAAAGAACTAAGTCAGTTTTAAAGATTAAATACTGACCACAAAATGATCCAATAAACCAATTCCAATTCCATCTTCCTTAATCCCATCAAATTATTTCCCACTTATCTCCACATCTCTCTTCTCGCCCACCCTCCGATTTCGGTTTATTTCCTTACTTGGATCCTGCTGGTGCTGGAATGACTGCATCCACTGTTGTTGGTTCAATGGCCATTGCTGCCAAGGCTGTCCTCCTTGATCCCACATCCTGACTTTAAAAATATATTTGATTTTCTATTTTCAACAAAATGAACATAGTTTAAAAATGAGAATGAGAGTTCTTTAATTTTAAAAGCTCACACAGAAAATATTATACAATAATACATTTATGTGATCAGAGCTCTAAAATTCTGGTCAATAGGTTGCCAGAGGCAACTGGAATTTTTAGGTTGGCAAGCAAAAATAGAAAATTTCATGTTAATACTGGTATCAGAATTTGGTGGTAGGCATTGCTCAAATCAATTTAGTTCAAAAAGGAAAAAAAAATCTAATTTTTCCCAATATAAATCTCTTGAAATATGATTACTTTGAAAATAGTAAGAAAAAAAAAATGTGATTTCATCTCCCCCAACCAAGATTCCTTGAAGAGAATAACCAAATAACTCTAATAATAAACGAGAACTCTCCCTTATAAATAACTATGGCTAGTGAATGCTTAAGGTAAAATCAATTTAGAAAACTGCCATATTGCCAAACCTAACAGAACTGATTCAGACAATCTTAGAAGCAATGGGAAATCACAAATTGAAAAGTTGCCAAAATATCACCCTACAGATTTAATAATCTGTAATAGTGCCACCTCATAAGATATATTATGTCCCCAGAATCATTTAAATAAATACTTTCACCAAAAATGTTTAATCGAATCCAACTGAGCTTTTCTATCTTACTTCTAGTGTGAAGGAACTATACGGGGACGAAGGAATGAGATAAACAGTATCAAAGAAACAATCAGATAAATCCAGAAGGTGAGGTAGTTTACTGGACCAGGTTTCTTACATGTAAACAGCATGAAAAAGACTGGGGAAGAGAACATATGTTAACAACTATTAAATCTACATAATGGATATGGGGGAGAGGGTCATCACACTAGTTTACCTTTCTGTAAACTAGTTTGAAAACTTTCATAACACAAAGTTTAAATTCCTACAAGTCTAATATCTTTGTACTTTATACAACCCTCTTCAAGAACCAATGACACACATGGTAAGCAGTATATGTTTCTTCAATTTTGTACCTTAGGGCTTAATATAAAATAGGCATTAAATAAATGTTTACTAAACTAATCCTTCTAGAGCAGGGGTGGGCAAACTTTTTGACTCAAGGGCCACAATGGGTTCTTAAACTGGACCGGAGGGCCGGAACAAAAGCATGGATGGAGTCTTTGTGTGAACTAATATAAATTTAAAGTAAACATCATTACATAAAAGGGTACGGTCTTTTTTTTTTTTTTTTTTTTTTAGTTTTATTCATTTCAAACTCCGGCCCGCGGGCCGTAGTTTGCCCACAGCTGTTCTAGAGTCTAGAATCTAGACTGGCCCTTTCCTCTAAAAACAAGGCAAAAGCCTTAATATTGCAGGATCACAAAAAACAGAGAAGCCAGATAATAAGAAAGTAAAACACACCAACTCAAATGAGACAGTTGGCTATTATAACTCAGGCTCTTAAAGAGTTTGCAACTCCAGTCTTTGTAGCATTTTTATAATTCTATCAATGGCAGATGCTGACTTCTCAATTGAAGAGCGCTGTGAATTAGGGAAGATGCATTCGTTTGTTACCTTGACTTACTTAAGAACTAGTGCACTTATCTACTGGTTGCATGAATATAGTCTATTATAAAGGCATTATTAGCATACGGCTAAAGAGGCACTACACAACACCCCAGTTGAAGCCAACAATTGAACTGGTTAAATATACTTTTCTAATCTCTCTTGAGATTTTCATTCCTCTCCGTATTCCCCGCCCCCTCTTCTTTTCCAACTATACCTCTAAAGCCCTTTAAAAACTAAATGACTCATTACAGCCCTTGAAAAGTAACTTCACTTATAACTTGAATTAAAAGGTAACAAATAAATAAAGAGGAAACGCCCAAAAGAAATATCAACTGATATTTTGACTGACCTTAGAGATTCACCTTCTGTTTAAAATTTAGACAGATTCAGACTACAGCTTGGAAGCATAGCAGCAAAATTACTTATGCCCTGAAAAAAAAAAAAAGTATAAGTTTGCTCTTAGATTATGAAAAATTAGAATAAAAAGATACTTTAGAGATGTAACATGAAAATGTGATCATCTCCAAATTATTTTGGAACTTATTCTTTTATTAACTATAATGAGAAAGTATTTACCATTATAAGGTTAAGGGAAACAGGTACATCAGAAATGGGAAGGCAACACTTTTTAACATCTTTTTCTTTCAAAATATCTTTTTTATTTACAATAAAATATCTTTATTTATTAACAATAACAAAGCAGTGTCAAACCATCTAGGGATTGTTAAATATGCTGAGAAAAAAGGAACAAACATTTGGAAAGAAGATCTCATCCACCTGGTATTAGCTTAAGTGGTACAAGTGAGGCAATAAAATGCATTAATTCAGATTTTTCTATGGAATTTTAAGTTTAAAAGTTAACAGTAGTAAGTGAGAACAGTCTGTCCCTCAAACAGATTCTTCCTGTTAGGAACAGAGCTTTTCAAAAGTTGATAGAAAAACAAATCTATTCATCTTTTATCTTCCATAAGGTACAGGACAGCTTCCTCCACATAGCAATTACTAAACACCAAACAAATAAAATGGTCTGTAGCTCCATCTTTTTGTTCACTTTCAAAAATTAAAGAGAAAAAGAAAGAGAAATCTACAGATTTTTTAAAAACATAATTTTATTGATTTTTTACAGAGAGGAAGGGAGAGAAACAGAGTTAGAAACATCGATCAGCTGCCTCCTGCACACCTCCCACTGAGGATGTGCCCGCAACCAAGGTACATGCCCTTGATCGGAATCGAACCTGGGACCCTTGAGTCCGCAGCCTGACGCTCTATCCACTGAGTCAAACCGGTTAGGCCCGGCCGTGATGGCAAACTGTGGCTCGGCAAACCGCGGCTCGCAAAATACCGACTTCTGCGCATGGGCCGCGAAGTTTCAATCACACTGTACGTGCCCGTATGTGGTATTTTGTGGAAGAGCCACACTCAAGGGGCCAAAGAGCTGCCTGTGGCTCGCGAGCCGCAGTTTGCCGAGCCGCAGTTTGCGGACCACTGGAACCGTTAGGGCATCTACAGATTTTTTAAGATATGAAGAATCAAAGAAAGTTGATCAGCACAGTCCATAATGACTGGTATAAGCAATAACAATTACACAAGTCATATAAATGTGAGGCTTTGGGCAAATTAACTCTGTGTCATTTTCTTATGAAGGATTTGGAGTAATCTTCTGTTATCTAGTCCAAAAAAGATACCTCTGATTATGAGAACAAAACTGAGTTATGCTGAATTTTGTAAAGTGACAGGTTTTAAGAAAAGACTTGGTATACTTGAATATTTAACATAAACTTGTATTTATGTTTCAGCATCTTGAACAATGTTTGATAGTTTCATTAATTATTCTTAACTCAAGAAGAAAATTGTGATTTGATGGCAAGGATTTAAATGCCCTATTCTTGCCCGGCCAGCATGGCTCAGTGGTTGAGCATCGACCCATGAACCAACATGGTCAGGGTACATGCCCGGGTTGCAGGTTAGGTCCACAGTGTGGGGCATTCAGGAGGCAGTCTATCAATGATTCTCTCTCATCATTGATGTTTCTATCTCTCCCTCTCCCTTCCTCTCTGAAATCAATATAAATAAATAAATAAAAAACAAAAGCCCTACTTTTCTTCCTTCATTTTCACCATAAAATCTGCAACAAATGCAAAATCTGGAAAACAAAAGGAATATGAAGGCACACCTGGCAATAATAAAAAATACGTATCTTTTAATTTCATTATGGTTTAGTGAAATAATATAGCCTTGTTCTGACTATGTTATTGACTAAAAATGGCATTTACACATTGGCTTAATAATGATTTGGAAAATAATAACTGTTAAAGATGGGTAATAAGTACATTAGGATTCCTACTCTACCTTTGTACTCTCTGAAAATTTCCACAATAAGTTAAAGATAATAAAGAGTACTTGTTATAGAGAATCTTATATTGAATTTTCATGTGTTTTTTTGTCTTGGCTCACATAAGAATCTTCTTGAGGGGCAGAAGAAATCTTATAATTTAAAAATTCCCTAGCATTTTGCCCAAAGTATTATTTTCCTTTAACCTTAATATTAAAGATCCTTAGTCTCAACTTCGAAAGTTTGTAAGACTTTGTTTATTGTCGAGCCAGACTATAAGATTTTCCCTTTATGAGGTTTAATTAACTGCTATTTTCTTGAAATAACTGGGATTTGGAAAGAAAAGAAAGATCAATAACCACTGTTTGCATTAGATCATCCAAGTTATCACACTGGGCTGTAAAGACCTAGCTTATAGCTATGTCCAGTGTTATAGACTGAACTGTGTCCCCGAGAAATATGCTGAAGTCCCTACCCCCACTCCCATAAATTGTGAATGTGATCTTATTTGGAAATAGGGTCTTTGCAGATGTATTCAAGTTAAAATGAGGTCATACTGGATTAAGGTGGGTCCTAATCCAATGTGGTTGGTGTCCTTGTAAGAACACACACACACCACCACCACCATGTAACAAACCAAAGAGCAGACACTGGACAGACATATCCACAGCCAAGGATTGCTGGAAACCACCAGAAGAAGCTAGGAAGGGGCAAGGAAGAATCCTCCCCTATAGAAGAGGGAGAGAGGGAGGAGAAGAAGAGAGTGAGAAGGAGAAAGAGAGAGACAGAGACAGACAGAACAAGCAAGCCAGAATGGCCCTGCCAAAACCTGTATTACAGACTTCTGGCCTGGAGAACTGTGAAAGAATAAATTTCTGCTATTTTAGGCCACTGAGTTTGTGGTAATTTATTACAGCATTCCTAAGAAACTAATACAATCAGAAATGACCATCATTCACCTTACCCATTTCTTAGATGACAATATATTAGAACACTGCGCTTTGAGGTTCTTAAAAATATCTGTTTAAATGACAGTCACTGACTGTGTGAGAAGATGAACGAAAATGAAAATGCAATTTTTGTTGTTGTTGTTGTTAATCCTCCCCGGAGGATATTTTTTTGCATTGCTTTTCAGAGTGGAAAGGAGGGAAGAGAGAGACAAAGGAGAGAGAAACATGGGTGTGAGACACATCAACTGGTTGCCTCCCACACCAGGGATTGAACCTGCAACCCAGGTACTTGCCCTTGACCCAGAATCAAACCTGAAACCCTTCCATGCACCAAACCTGAAACCCTCCTGTGCACAGGCCAACGCTCGAACTGGCCAAGGTGAAAATGTAATGTTTTAAAGCCCTTAAGCATCAATTGCAAAATCAAAGATATATAGAAGCACATCTATCCTTTGATACATATAGTCAAATGTTTCTCACATCAAATATAAAGTTTAGAAACTACCAACTGCAATAATCCTCTTCTCCCCTGCCCTTTCAGTCCTACACACCAGATGACTGATGTCAAAATAAAAATATTAATTTGTTCAAATTAGGTGGAAATGGCACTAGTAAAGGTTAACTTTATAATAATTTGAAATGTGGTAAAAAAAATTTTTTTTGCTATTTCATTTGACGCATTTTGATATATACTGGAATACTTTGCAGCTTGCAGCTTAGCAGATTTAAAAAATATTGGAAAATTGGATAGTTTGGTTATAAAAGTAATAACTGAGCCCTGACAGGTTTGGCACAGTGGATAGAGCGTCGGCTTGTGGACTGAAGGTTCCCAGGTTCGATTCCGGTCAAAGGGGGGGGGGGGGGGCGGTGCAAGAGGCAGCTGATCAATGTTTCTCTCACTGATGTTTCTAACTCTCTATCCCTCTCCCTTCCTCTCTGTAAAAAAAAAAAATCAATAAAATATATATTTTTTAAAAATAACTGAAAAATGAATGAGCGAGAGCCTAAAGGTAACAACATCCCAGTAGCAACAAGTACATATAGTATCTTGGTTCTAATACCATTCTACAATAAAAGGAATCAGGGATCCTTAGAGAAAGAGCCGATTCTTAGGATTGGGGACATACAAAATGAGCCTGGAGTACTAAGAAGAAAGAAAGTGCATTAAAAAAAAGAAGGAAGGAAGGAAGGAAGGAAGGAAGGAAGGAAGGAAGGAAGGAAGGAAGGAAGGAAGGAAGGAAGGTCAAAAGTACAAAGCCAACTGAAAGAGCTCCTAAAATCCAAAACTGGAAAAAATCTGAACAAAATAAAATAGTACTGATACAAATATTTATGAGTCCATGCTGATATAAATAAATGATTGAATAAATGGGAAGGAAGAGACAAATCTCCCATGGAGAATTCCAAATAAATTATGTGGATATTCTCCACTCCTGAATTATGAACTGTGCAAAGGGACTTCCTCCTAATAAGTACAGTATAAAAGGAGTGAATGGGGGAGAGTAACTTGACAAACACTACTTTAAGCAGATGACCGAAGTCAATCTCAATGTGATGTCATTTTTATACTCTACTAGAGGCCTGGTGCATGAAATTCTGCAAGAGGAGGCCTTCCCTCCCCAACTGCTGCACCGGCAGGCACCGGGACCGGGCTTCCCTTGCAGCCCAGCTTCGTCAGGAAGGACGTCCGGTCTATTAGCTTATTACATTTTTATTATTATAGACTAGAGGTCCAATGCACAAAATTCATGCAAGCATAGCCGGCTGCCATGCGGCCCCATGGCCCCCGCCCCCCACACTGGTTGTTCCAGAAGGTCGGTCAGCCATCCAGTCTAATTAGCATATTAGTTCTTTATTATATAGGATTATATAGGATACCCTTGATTGGATGCCTGTGATCTTCCTCTCTAAAACCCCTAACACCAATCTTATCATGAGGAAGACATCAGATAAATTGCAACAACAAGGCATCCTACAATATACCTGACCAGTACTCTTCAAAACTGTCAAGGTCACTGTATTAGTGTGCTAGGCCTGCCATAACTAAGTACCACAAACTAAGTAGTTTAAATAACAGAAGTTTATTTCCTCATAGTTTTGGAGGCTAGAAGTCCAAGATCGAAGTATCAGCAGGGTGAGTTTCATTCTGAGGTCTATATCCTTAGTCTGCAGATGAATGACTCCTCCCTATGTCTATGTTACTGGGGAGATGACGAGACCTCGGTTCTTGTCTTCTTGATAGAAAGGTTTCAATCAAGAGACAAAGTATAGAAAAGCAAGCAGTAATTTATTGACCGCAGCAAAAACACACTTAGGACAGTGAAACAAGGACCATTTCTCCTCTGGTTGCAAGTCTCATGGGGTCTCTCTCTTAGAGGTTAGGGGATATGTGCCTGTGGGGGAAGGAAGGGGAAGGGAATGAATGAGTGTGCTCCTTGGAGGGAAAATGCACCCATCATCTTCATTTTCAGGGGGTTTTAAAGGCTGGACATTTAGGGGAGTTTTTAGGGGAGAATCAATAGAATATTCGTCAGCTTTATGCTGATGTACCAAAATGAGATTTATTCCCTTAATCTGTCTATCCTTGGGTGTGGTTGGAAAACTGCACTAATTGGATTTCTGTTATCTGTCTCCCTGAGTAGGATGATTCAAGCTATTGACCCTCTGGCTGGAGAGAAATACATTTACTCTTAAGTGTCCACGATTCAGAGAAGATAGGATTTACAAGGCGGCTGCAAACTCTATTTAACTATCTGTCTTAGTTTCCCTACCTAGTCCACTTAACCCTGGAATTTTCCTAGCTTCTTACTATTTTATATCTTTACATGCTCTCCCTGCTGTGTCTTAATCTTCTTTTCTTGTAAGGACACCAATCGTAATGGTTAGGGCCTACTCTAATGACCTCATTTTATTTCTTTATAGACACTATCTCTTTGCATTGCTTTTCAGAGTTTTCGGAGGGAGAGAGAGAGAGAGAAAAACAAAGGAGAGAGAAACATGGGTGTGAGATAGTGTCACGTTCTGAGGTACCAAAGTTAGAATTTCAACATGAATTTTGGAGGGATACAATTCAGCCTGTAACAGTCACTGAAAACAAGAAAAGCCTGAGAAATGGTCACAACCAAGAGAAGACTGAAGACACATAATAACTAAATATAATTTGGTATCCTAAATGGGGTCGTGGGACACAAAAAAAGAACGGTGGATTAAAATTTAGGAAACATGAATAAACATGGCCTTTAGTTAATAATGTGTCAACATTGTGTCCATTAATAATAATGTATCCATTGACTGTGCAACAAATGTATCATACTCATGAACATTAATAACAAGAGAAACTGTGTAAAGGGGGTTTGGGTTGATTACTTGGGAATTCTGTACTATCTGCTCACTTTTTCTGTAAATCAAAAACTGTTCTAAAAAATAAAGTCTATTCGTAAAAAAAAAAAATAATTAAATATAGTTTCATGAACATCTTAAAAGAACTGACTTACTGTTGTTACTTTCCCAATAGCCCCAGGATGCTTTACAAAGTAGTCACACGAGTGAGTCCTTATAAAGTGCTCTGGTCTGTTTTTATTGATTTTGCCTTGCTGCACTCCAATCAGAAATTCCAAGTTGTTTTGCTCTTTTATGAGCTAACCACCGATAATCAAAATTTATCAAGTGCCCAAGATGTTCAGATGACAATACCCACCGCAGGATAATACCACTAAAATATTGGACACTGCCTCTTCCACTAGTGAAACTTCATACATGATGCCCATCACTGGATAAAACAAGGTTACAAACTAAGGAAGCTAATTATAGTCAACAGGACGCATTTGCCCTTGGCTGCGCCTGCGTAGTCAGAGCTGCACAGCGCAAAAGGTCCAGGTCCGGGTCCTCCGCCGCCTCCGCCCCCCTCGCAACCCGCTCCCCACAGAGGGTTCCCACTGCGCACGCGCATTGCTTAACGGCAGGTCAGGAGCCCCAGAATTAGTCCCTTCTCATCCGAGAAGAAAACTCTCATAGTTAAGAGAAAGGGGTGGTGAGCACTCTCCTTCATGCCAACATCCCCTTTTTATCGAGAGGACCGGTTTGATTCACCAAGTCAGGCAGACCCCGCGGCTTTAAGGGGATGAGGTCCCAGCGGTAGCGCCAAGCAGCGTAAGCAACCTACGTGTTTTAAGTTATGCTACTTTCGCCACAGAAACCACTAAGTTTGTAACAGCCTGGCAAGTCCCCACGCGTAACTGTTTTCCACCACTTACTCACTGTGATTCCGGAATACGGTTGCCGCCACCGTTCCTGTAATACCTCCAACCCTTTCGCTGCTTCTACTTCTTCCCGAACAAGACAAGATGGCGCCCGAGTGGTCTCACCCGGAAGTAGTAATAACAACATCCGCCTGTCCTCTGAAGCCGCACGGTGCCTGCCTCCTGGTCTTTGAGCACTAGACGGTGCCCGGTTTACGTGTTGCCGCGCCATTTTTGTTATGGGCAGTACCACCTGGTCTCTGGTACACGCCGCGGAAGTGTCCGAACATTCCTGTACATTCCCCTTACATGTCGCCAGCGCCTTGCCCGGCCAAGAGCTTAAGTATTCTGTGCAGTGCGCCCTGCAATTTTTTACTTTAGCAACGCGATCCTCCTTCAGGGGCGAGGGATGTTCTTCCCTAGGAACACTTTAGCTTCGGAAAAGGGGGCTGAGCTTGCGGCACTAGTTTCAGACTACGGAAGGGCCAAAGGGTCAAACTGAAGAACTGGCCCGAGGCTCGGAGCGCCCGGAGCGGCGGGCCGGCGGTCTGGCGCGAATTCCTGGCGAACAGCGGCGGCCTTCGGTCTCACAGCGGCGCCGAGGGCTCCGCCTCAGGGCCCAGACGTTAGCGGTGGGGGCCGTCTGGAGGGTAGCGATGGCGGGGACCTTAGCCGACCCCGCAGCGGTCACTCTTTTTGTTTACCTCGAAGCATCGCGCCCCCTTCCGGGGACTTGGACTCAGCGGAACCTCCCCCAGGAAGTCCCGAGGTTCCGCTCTTTCCCGCTGAGCTTTAAGGAAAAGTGGCGGGGAGGTCCAGTTTCCACCTCCCAGCTGCAAGATGGCCCCCAGAAAGGGTTCAGGCAGCGCAGTTCTTGGAGTGGCATCCTGGACTCCGTGTTGTTTTACTCTGAGACAATGTCCAGGGATAAAAAGTATCGATTTCCAGGCCAGCGTTTACAAGTTACAAGGAAAACCAAAATGTTCCGAAGCTACACTATCCATTTCTCAACCAAGTCTTGGAAAGTGCCTTGCTGGGGAGTAAATGAGTGAACCTTGTGTGTGACCGAAGGAAGTGCACCAAGTGTCTAAACTGTTCCATTGAGAATGGTGCAAAGGACATGCAAGTGATAGGAGGAATAAGGTAGCAAGACTACACGGCGGTAAGTGTAGACGCCATTGACATAAAACCTAGTCTTCCTCAGTAAAACGCAGGAAACCAAGATGCTCCTGGGTGAGATGTGGGATAAAGTCCTCCCCAGCGAGCCCTCTGCGGGATCGAGTCCAAGGGGCCCTCCCGGCGGAGCTTCACCCGGGAGAGTCCGCCGACTGCGGGGGCGCGCGGCTGCGGAGGCTGGGATGCCGCTGGGGACGCCGCCCTCCCCCTCCCCGCACGTCCGCTCGGCGCGCACTCTGCACACAGACCGGTACAGGTTTAAAAATCACTTTATTAATCTCTGGTTTTGCTCTGTGATTTTCTTCACTTTCCAAGTGTTTTTTTTTTTCAAGTTTACTTTTCTGAGAAACATTCTTTTTTTAATATATATTATTGATTTTTTTACAGAGAGGAAGGGAGAGGGATAGAGAGCTAGAAACATCGATCAGCTGCCTCCTGCACATCTCCTACTGGATATGTGCCCGCAATCAAGGTACATGCCCTTGACCGGAATCGAACCCGGGACTCTTCAGTCCGCAGGCCGAGGCTCTATCCAGTGAGCCAAACAGGTCAGGGCCTGAGGAACATTCTAATAAAAAAAAGTCCTTTCTCTGTAAAGCCTGATGGCTGGTGAAACCTTCGTATGTTCCTGCTTCCTGTAATCATCATGCAGTTGTTCTCTTGTTTCCCTAGTAAAGTGGAAGCAATTTTCTGAAAGATTTATTTTTCATCTGTGCGTTCCAACTGGCCAGCAAACTGCATAGCCACGTTTTTCCCCCTTTGTCAAATGATCAAATTAATATTTTGAACAATGACCCCAGTATGGGCCCATCATTTTGGACACTTACTGCTAAATGTTGTTCCCCGTGCCAGTTTCATGAGCCACCCTCAGCAGTCACTCCCCTTTCCCTTTCCCTCACCAGGGTCATCTAGGATTTCCCTGTAATGTTCCAATCTGAAGGAGGCATCAGGCATGTACCTATATGCACTTCTCAGAATGCCTTTGTGCTCAAGGGTTTGAAAGCTGCCGTGTGTATGAGCTGCTGCCAGCTGGTCATTGTGCACCTTGCCCAGAAAGTGCTGAGCCGCCTCATCTTGCCAGTCTTGACTGACACTCTCGCTTATGACCAACAATCAGCAGATTTGTAAATTAAATTTCTTAACTTCTCCTGTTTGCACAGTGTTTGAAGGAGAAAGTTCAAGGGGAGGATATGTTCAAGTTACTGCTTTGCATTATGGAAACAAGTTATCCTCAAGGTAAGATGGAACCATGTTAAATAAGATGAGATATTGAAGAGAAAGAATTGGGACATATTCCTGCTTCTCAAGAGTTAAACCTTTACAGTGTTAAGTTCCATATCACATCCCTTTTGAAATTTAAGAATAAATATCATTTAAAGCTGTGGTATATACATGCACTAGAATATTATTCAGCCTTAAAAGGAATGAAATTCTGAGACATGCTATGACGCGGATTACCCTTGAAAAGATTATGCTGAGTGAATCAAGGCAGACACAAAAGGACACATACTGCGTATTTTCACTTACATGAGGTACCTAGGGTCGGCAACTTCATAGAGACAGAAAGTAGAATAGCGGTTGCTGGGAGTTGAAGGAAAGGGTAATAGGGAGTTATTTAATGGGTACAGAGTTTCTGTATGGGATTAGGAAAGGGTTCTAGAAACCAATGGTGGTATTTGTATAACATTGTGAATGTACGTAATGCCACTGAATCAGACACTTAAAATGGTTAAAATAGTAAATTTTATTATATATTTTTACCACAATAAAGCATATAATGGATAAGAATTATTTCAAGCTAATATGCTACAAGCAAATTATTACAAATTATAACTTTTAATTCTTAAGTACTGTTTTTACTTAAGCATCTCCTAGAAAGTTAGTATCTGGCATAAGTATGAGGAGGATATAAAATAATAATTACTTTGGTTATTTGACAATGAACCAAACTGGTAATGGGCATTTGGGCCAGACTGGAGAAAGTAAGGTAAACCTACTACTGTATGTTCACTGAGTGGCATATTCTTACCTAAAATCTTTTGTGATTCAAACTACTGTACTACTTCTGTACTTAATTCACTTTAATAATGTTGTAAGACATTATTAGTGTTCACCCATATCTGATTCTCCATAGACCCAGCACACAGAAGACAGCAATTTTCTAAGTCCCCTTAAAGTTAGGGAGGAATTGGCAAATTAGTTCTGGCCAATAACCTGCGGTTTAAGTGATGACTGTCATTTCTGGACCTGACGCACTGTAACATCAAGCAACAAGGCTATATCCTATATAATAAAGAGCTAATATGCAAATGGTCATCACACCCTCACACCATCATGCTGTAACTGCTCAGATACTCAACACTGGGGGGAGAGAAATGGGGACCAGCCAGGCTGTGGCCCAGGAGAGGGACGAGCCGCCCCCCTCCTCCTCCGCAGTCCTGGGCGCCAGTGGCTGTGCCTACGCCTGTGGCCCGGGAGAGGGACAAGCTGCCCACCCTACAGTCCCGGGCGCCGGTGGCTGCAGCCAGCCCGAGCAAAGCTGGCCCGGGTCCTGGGTGCCTGCGGCCAGCCAGAGGGAGGGAAGCCTGGGTCCCGGGTGCCTGTGACCAGTTGGAGGAGGGAATCCTGGGTCCCGGGTGTGGGGCGAGGCAGAGGCGGTTAGGGGCGATCAGGCCAGTAGGGGAGCAGTTAGGGGTGATCAGGCAGGCAGGCAGAGGTGGTTAGGGGCGATTGGGCAGGCATAGGTGGTTAGGGGTATCAGGCAGGCAGGCAAAGGGATTAGGGGCGATCAGGCAGGCAGGCAAGTAGTTAGAAGCCAGCGGTCCTGGATTGCAAGAGGCAGTTGGACATCCCCCGAGGGGTCCTGGATTGGAGAGGGTGCAGGCCTGGCTGAGGGACCCCCCCCCCAGTGCACAAATATCATGCACCGGGCCTCTAGTATTTCATATAATGTAGCTATGGGTTGGTATATTCTCTCTCAGTCTGGATCACTGAGTTATTTCATGGGAAACGGTGGCCAGAAAGAGCCCCAAATCAGCAAAAGGCTGCAATGATCACGGAATAAGCTGCTAAGATTCTGAAGTAATTTGGTAATATAGCATACGTCTAGCCTCCCCTGACAAATACAGATATTGGTAATGGGAGTTGGGTGCTGCTCAAAGAACCAAAACTATGTGGCACTGGCTTAGAGGTTGGTTGGTATACATAGCTAATACTGGAGGCTAGAAACACGGCACTTCACATTATGCAGTGGATTTAATAGCACTCTAACCCACGATAACCTGGGAGGGAGAAAATGTACCTAGTGAGTTTCGAACTAAGGGAAAAAGTTGAATAATAAGAGTGTTGTGGGGTGCTATTTGACACATTTGGCAAGTTTATTATAAAGCTAGAGCTCAGAAAGAATGGTTGATTTGTGAAACCTTAAACTAAGGAAGAGGTGACCAGAAATTCTGAGCTTCATATGGTTGTGATTTTCACCTCCAAGCAGTAGGAGATAAACTTGAGAAAGCCTTTAAGTGACAAAGGATTATTAAAACTCAGCCTTGCAGCAAAACTCATAACTAAGGGTGTAGACTTCGTATTTATTTTGGAAAAAAAAAATTCAATGGATTAATTAAGGGTGTGGAACCTTAATTATTTTCCTTACTTGGAAAAAAAAAATGCCTGAAGATGAAAATGTGGTTAACAGGATGGCTCTCCCTTTAAAACTTATAGACAGAATATACCTGCCCAAAAAGTCAGGAGAGATATGGAGGTAGGAAATCAGAGAAATATAGCCAACCCAAGAACTACTTGTCTTAAAAAAATGGTATGGTTACTGGCATGTAAATCTGACTGGAAGCAGAAAAAGGCCTACTTTGAGTTGTACTGAAAAATCTCTATATATAAAAGCCTAAGCGACCATTACAACTGGTCAACCAAACGCTCAACACAGGATCTGACCCCTGGTGGTCAGTGCGCTCCCACAGCCAACCTCCCACAGCCGACCAACCTCCTGCAGTCCCTCCCCCAGGCCGGCCTCGATTGGCCCCAATCGGGACTGAGCGAGACCGCCCCGATAGGCCCGATCGCCAGCCAGGCCAAGGGAACCCCACCTGTGCACGAATCCATGCACCAGGTTTCTAGTAAATTATAAACCTTGGCTAAAAGAACCTGGGACTGTTTTGAACTTAAAGAAAAAGACGAAAAAACAACTTCCCCAATTATCTAGGAAATAGACTGAAATAAAGCTATGTATTTCCCAAGGATGGCATATTCCTCAACAGCCATTCAGATGTAGTCAAGGGGGATAATAAAAGATCCTTCCAGAAGGCGGAGTATGGAGTCACCGAGAACAATGGAGAAGGGAATTCTTGGTGAACAAAATGGACATTCCCCATAATCAGAGTAAGAGACCCTGATAATATTTCTATTCTTCTTCCCCATCTGAATATTTATTGTGGTCACAGTCCCCCAGTTCCACCCCTGTACAGTAAGTATATGGGGAAATAGAGCAGACCCTTTTGGTTCCTGGGTCTCCAGACCAGTGGAAGCAACATCCAGAACTGATGTAGCTCTCCCAGAGCCTGAACTTAACAAATAAAACTGCCTGGATGGGACTTCGTGTTTTTTTGTTTGTTTGTTTTTAAATGTTTTGATTTTTAGAAAGGGAAAAGGATAGAAACATCGATGAAACATCATTGTTCAGCTGCCTCCTGCATGCCCCCCACTGAGAATGGAGCCTGCAACCTGGCATGTGCCCTGACCAGGATCCGAACCTGTGACCTCTTGGTTCAAAGGTCAAAGCTCAACCACTGAGCAACCGGCTGGGCTGGATGCGACTCTGGGGCTGTATCCCGTAAAAACAGTCACCATGTTCCATGTATAGAAAGAAGAGTGAGCTGAGTATTTAGTGACTCTTCCCATACTTTTTTCCTGAACCCATGGAAGACCTACTCTTTCCTACCCATCCCTACTTGCAATTAGGCAGAGACATGTGACTACTTCTGCCCAATGGTTGTTGGTGACACCTCCAAGATGAAGAATTTAATCGCTGGTGCAAGACATTTTAATGCTCACTTTCCCTGCCATAGTGTGAGGCCTGGTGTTGAAATGATAGAGCCACAATCAGCCTGGATTACAGTCATCAGTTGGAAAATAGTTGCCTTTACAATTGCCAAGACTCACAGTGGACCCTGGGTGAGACACAAACTTTTGCTGTGTTACGCCACTGGGATGTTTGGTAATTTGCCGCTGTGGCATAACCAGCCTATCTACATACAAATGGGAATACAAACAGTTTGGATATTTCTGCTTGAGAGCAACTTTAAAAATGTATGAAAATACATTTTTCAGGGAATTCATGAACCTCTAAAATTACATACAAAAATCTGGTGCGTATATTTGTCTGAGAATTTTCCTTCCCATCTTCTACAGGAGAGGGCTTGCAAATTAAAACCCTCCTCTTCCCCCAACACTCATAGTTTCCCTTTGGGAATAGCAGGACCTTAATTCCTATATGGCTCTATGGGTTATGTTGCTTGATTTTTCTCCATGTCATTTGCCATTTAATATATCTTTTCCTTACTCTTCATTTCTTAGGATGTCCGTTTCCTCCCTTCTTGGAGATTTCTATATCCTGTGTTCAGTGCTGTATCCCCAGTGCCTACTACACAGCAGGTATTCAATAAATACTTACTAAATTATTAAACAAATGAAAGATGGGCTATAACTTTCCTCATAATCTCAAAGAGCTATATGACCCCAAAAAGGTTAAACACAGTTAAACAAAATATTACCTAATGAATTATCCTGCCTAAATAACTCAAACATTTCCAGAAACATCTGAAAGGATGAAGACTCACCTTTGGTAGATAATGAAATCTGAGTAAGAGTAGCCCATTTAAAATATTTTATTCTGAAACCATGAATTTCTAAAATATGAAGAATGTTTTGAATTTTGCTAAGTAAGTAAATACAATGTTGATAGATAAAATATTCTACTCAGTAATGTGCACTGCAAAAAACTCCAGGACAAATCTTGAAGTATAAAGTAAATAAGAATTTAATATTTATTATGCATGTTTATACAGGAACATCAAAATAATACTCAATAAGTTATTTTCTAAAAACACTGCAAAAAAAAGAGATAAAACCGTAGGAATGATATATTACCCAATGCTACTCAAAATTAAAAATATAGTTATCTATCTTTTAAATAGATTTGAATTGATGAATTTTCACATTAACCAAAACATTTTAAATATCTAAAAATAGTCTTTCTTTATACACTATATATAGATGCTCAATTTTATTGCACATAACGTATTTGGTTTAGGCTAATATATCAGGTAACATGCAGATAAATAAATTATGAATATGAATTTAAGGAAATTAGGCAGGATGTTATTTTATACTACAAAAATTAGGTGAAAGTGATACATTATACAGCTTAATCTTCAGGAAATTTTATTTAGCTATTGTATAAAATCACTGAGTAAAATCACATGCAAGCTAAGAGCTATTAAATATTATATTGCAAAATAGCTCTGTTGGCACATTTAAAATAAAACAGGTATCAACTGACACCATCTACCACTCTCTTTAACCACCCAAAAGGTGGTCTTTACATCAGGTTTAAAAATATTAAATGACAAAATCTTAAATATAGACACATACATGGTTATGTCAAAAATATTCACATAATTGGCACAATCAAAATTTTATTTTAAATAGGGAAAAAACAGGGAACACTGGAATTAGACATACCTTCTAAACCAGTTTCTAAGTAAAGCTAGTAAAATTTCTGTTTAACTTTTTAAATTCATTTGGCCAAGCACTTATGGTTGGTGTTTTGAAGATCTGTAAACATTCTCACTTATTTGTACTGTTTCCTGAGGTCATCTGGAAACTCGTTATTTTAGTAGCTTCATAATTTTGTACCCCTACAAATGTGCTTTGGAAATATTCAAAATAAGAACAAAAATGTTAATGCAGACCCATGTGTAACTTAAAATACTTTCTCTTGTTACAAGAGCTATAATTCGAAAATTCTTAGGTTTCAAAATTAAATTTATTCCATTATCAACAGACCTGGAAAAGCATTCATAAATTCTAGACCATAAAATAAGTAGATTTTAGAATTAGCTCATTTAACATTATGGAAATGGAAATAAAAGTATTCTATTTGTATGTTACTTATGGGATAATGTCTAAAACTTACATAGGTCTCTCCATTTTAAAACATGTTAAAATAGTGTCAGCGAGGTGCCTGACCCATAGTGGATGTTCAATAAATATATACATAATGAATAAATGTGAAGTTAAGCATAAAAACTACTGCAATACTTCGGTAGGGAAGTAATGTTCTGAAGCTACAATGTATCACTCACTGAACGAAGAATCAGTTTTCACTGGTACTCAGAATAAAGCTTAAAATATCCATTTGATAAATACAGCACTGATGCATTTTCTGGCATCCTGTCAATGAAAGGAGGGAGTAGGCACTTGCCTTGATTCTGGGCCTTAACTATCACTCACCATCTCTGACTTTAGCTGCGTAAGGGATAAGCCAAAAGGCAACAGAAAAGAATGCTCTCTCTCCTTCCTTCCTTTCCTCTCCCCTTTCTTCCTTTCCCTTCCTTTCCTTTCATTCCCTTCCCTTTCTTCTCTCCCTTCCTTCGTGCTTCCCTCTCTCTCTCTCTTTCTTCTATCAATGATACAAGAAGCAGGTGACCATCCAATGAAAAGTACATGCCTCTTCGTAGTATCTTTTCTAGGAGCAAAATGAGGTGACAATATTTACATTTGGGGGAGTGGATGGTAATTGTCATTACCAAGTTGGCTGACATGAATAGAGATTTCACTAGTATTTCTCAAAAAAATTCACTGCTCTGCTACTGATGTTTTCAATGTTAATGGATTACAATTAAACAGAAATACTAATTTAAACACTCTTTAAACTACCTTTTATAAGACAAACAACTTGAGTTTTCAGATTAATATATATTTTTCCATCATTTTACTGTTAAAAATCAAGAAAAATACTACTATTAAAATTGCAACAGCTTAAAAATAGAATTTGTGCCATGACACTTTTTTAAGTTCTGCATTTTGTACATTATCACAATTCCATTCATCCATGTAGCAAAAGGCAGCACTGGTAACCCTGATAATGTTATATACTCACACATTAAAAAGAACCAAAGTCGTGGTTAAATAGTTCCACAATGATCTCCAGCCACTATTCTTTTCCTTACTTCCCAAAAGGAGAACTGGGAGTAGGCACTTATCCAGCACCTTCCTGTAGCATCGTCTGTTGGCACTAATGATTAGGATGCTTGAACCATGCAATTATGTATTCTGACTCAATCAAGTGAAACCAAAATAGCAATTATTTTTTAAAATTTAAGCCAAGCAGTAGAAATATTTTCATGCCAAGTTTTGACAGCTTAATAATTTGTATTCTAGGGGGAAAAACTATCATATCTTTACTATTATTTAATTATTTAAAAAGAAAATCAGAAATGCCAACTTCATGCCCCATTAAAATAAAAGCTAAACTCACTTAAACTTATTAATGATGTTTGCTGAATACAAGGTGATCGCAAAACTCTAATACCATGATTTGTATTTACTGATCTAGAATTATAAAGGTATTTTCTACCCTGTTAAGTATAATAGAATATAATTGTCATTTACAAATTTAATTAGGTAATTGATATTTCAAAGATAGCCTATGGTCTTGTATGGATTAACAACTTCTATTTATCAATTCTGAATGTAACAATTATCTATAATTATACTTTTACCTTGCCTAATCATTTGCAACTCCACTATGAGTAGTTACAAATAATATGTTGATGAAATATTTCAATATTTTTCTAGTTCTCAAAACAGCAAAGCAATAAGCTAATCAATATATTGATTGCAAATCCATATTACTGAAGTTACAGCAATACCTTTTTATATGTCTGAAATCATACAAAATATGACAAGATCACTATGCCAACTGTATAAATGTATGTGATAGCAATGTTTCCCATACAGCAGCATACATATACCACTGGATAGTCCTGAGATGATTTTGAGTGAATTGCTACAGGAATAAACAATTTTTCTTTAATAGTTATATATTTATTTTAAGGTTTATTAGAGAAAATACAACTAGCACATAAACGGGGCTATAGTTAAAAACTAAGGTTAAAAATTCTAAGTAAAATAACGGCACAAGAGATACATACATATATATATATATATATACCAGAAAGGTGGTATGTGACTCACATTTGGCTAACACTGTTTCATTTTGTTATTAATGTGTTTTTTATTGATTTGAGAAAGGGAGAGAAAGAGAAATAAACATTGATCAGCTGCCTCTGGTACGCACCCCAAACAGGGATCGAACCCACAATCTAGGTACGTGCTTGACCAGGAATCGAACTCTCAGTCTTGTGGTGTATGGGATGATGCTCCAGCCCACTGAGCACCCAGCCAGGGCTGGATACGTTTTAAGGAAGGATCTGATTTAGCCAGCATCATTTCTGAATGCTTGTAATAATAAGCCACATCATAAAGGAGTTTCCTCTACTACTGTAAATTCTAGTTTTGTTCCAGGACAAACATTTTAAAACATGTGTTTACGTTTATTTAAAAAATATAAATTTGAAAGCACTGACTAAATTTAAGTTACTTTAAAAGGATTCACCCAAATGGTAAAAATGTTCAGGAGCATTTGAGGGACATGCTATTCCTACAGAAGAGAATAGACCACAAAGGCACATTGCATATTATAGCTATCATTGCAGCATTTAAATAAAAGTGATCTAAATAACCATTAACCTTAATAATTAACAACTAATTAAAATATTCTTTCATAAAAAAGAAGGTACGCTTGTGCACTAAGTGCTCTTGATTCTGGAACCTCCTGCACATAAGTGTCACTGACATGGACCCACTGGCCTGGCGATTCACTATCCGGTTCTTTCAAACCTAACAAAACAAAAAGAAGCATAATTTTTACAATAAGTGTGTTTTTTCTTTACATTATAAGCAACATCACAAACTAGATTTATTTAGTGCTAGATGTTATTGCATAAGTCTGTTTCTCCTAAATGAACTAACTCTTTAAAGCATTAATAATAGTATCATTTTACTTGAAAAATCTAGTGAAATATTAGATAGCCTTGTAAATATTTATTGTTTCAGGAAAATCATTTTCACTAAAAGAGAAAAAACAAAAAACAAAGTTAGTTTGCGGTTCCATAAGCAAAGTTAGCAAAATATCAAATCCAACTATATTCTGAGACCTGGTGTCTTCAGAAATTTTGTTATTATTAAATAAAATGCCACCTCACTGTAGTACATGACTTGACACCTTGAAAAACTGTGCCACTTTACAGCACCTAGAAGGGCACAGTCTTAGGATATTTAAGATTCTTTAAGATTACCTAGTACTCTTAAATGTATTTCTCACGCAACATTAATAAAGTGAATCCACATAAGTCATCCGTGAAATAACTTGCCTCTTCCAGAAAAGGAAGAATAAATTCATTTGTTTTTAAGAATAAAATAAACTAAGGATAACATACCAGGAACACTTTTCTTTCCAGTGATCTGTTCCAATAACTTCCTGGAGGGGGTTCTCACTTTCACATACGCAGTGTAGTGGCCTCCTCGCATTGAGCCGCTATGCTCCACTATGCCGTACAGGCCATAGAGAACTTTCTCTCCCGCACTTACATTCTTCAGACAAAAATAAGTTAGTAATGTTTAGTGAAATGCTATTGTAAGGAAAATTAAGTCAAATGTACATCCTGCTTAACATAAGAGAATAACATATTGAAAATACACTGAGATGCTTTTCTGCACATATTAGACTGACAAAATGCAAATGCTTCACAAGATCCTCTGCTGGATGGGCTGTGGGGAAGAGTCCTCACACACACACTGTAGGTGGGAATGCAAAGGGGTCCAGCCCCTATACTGGAATACTTAATGTTATCAAGCTAAATTACATATGTGATACTCTTGGATTTATCAATCCTGTTTCTAGGATTCTCTCTCACAGGTACATAAGCAAAATGTAAAAAGATATGCACCACATGACTAACTGCATAATTATTTGTATTATCAAAAAATTGGAATAGGCCCAAATGTCCATTAACTGGGGATTGGTTGAATAAACTATGATGCAGCCATACAAGAGTGTTATGCTGCTTAAAAAGTAGAATACCAGACTATCTCTAAATACTGCTTTGAAATAATCTCCAGAATATAATGGTAAGAATAGGTAGAAAAAAGGATACATATTATAAGTTATGATTACTTAAGAGGAGAAATCCATATATACATACCTATCTACTTACATTTTTTTAAAAACTAGTAGAAGAATAAACTATAATTTTTAACAATGGTTATCTAGAAAGGGAGGGAAGAAACAGATGGGACAGATGGAGAAAAGCTATACTTGTTTAAATTTACTTTGCTTTGTACATTTGATACATTTGACTTCAGAACTGTGTAAATATTTTATGTAATTATTAAACAAAATTTGAGAATTTTGAATTTAAAAACAGTCCCTAAAAATCAAAATAAAAACATTAAGCAGTGAAGAATATATCCAGTTGGTGGCATAGTCATTCAGAGAGGAACCACTAGGGTCAGGTAAAAAAAAAAACCCAGAAGCGAATTTGAAGTGGCTTTCAGTAGCCAACAATTAGCCACATTAAACAAATATATTAGAGCATGAATAAAAGAAAAGTGTAGTAAATCAAAACTTATCTGATATGTTTAAAACCATGAACTCATAATGATAAATTAATTGATCACAGTTTGAGAATGCTAGTGAATTCATTATTCTGAAAACTAGTTTAAAAGGGAGACAGGAAAAGAATTGAACACTTACCCTGTCTTTTCTATAAGAACTATACCATAAGATGACTAAATAGATGAAAGGAATACCTCTTTATATAGAGGTTATCTAGTTAACAAATGAGGAAGGAATGAGAAAATTAGAGTATCACCATTCTTAATGAACTCATGAATCTAACATTGAGCATCATTGGCCACTATCACAAAAAGACAATTGTCATTCTGTGTCACCTGACTAAACACTCCCCATGAAATACACTTGCCAGAAAAAAATTTAAAAATAAATAAGGAATATCAAACCTGAATCTGTCCAAGCTTCTCCAGATCCAACTATCCAACTGCCTACTTGTAGTAAATAAAGAGGATAGCCCTAGCCAATCTGGCTCAGTAGATAGAGCATCAGCCTGCGGATTAGAGGGTCCCTGGTTCGACCCCAGTCAAGGGCACATGCCTGGGTTGCAGGCTTGATCCCCAGGAGGGGGGCATGCAAGAGGCAGCCAATCAATGATTCTTTCTCATCATTGATGTTCCTATCTCTCTCACCCTCTCCCTTCCTCTCTGAAATCAGAGGAATAATCATTAAAATCTGAATTATGGGAATCTACATGAAAGATAGTCTACTCTCTTCAACAAATAAATTATCAAGAGGGAAGAGAAGGGGAGAGAGATGGGAGAAAGGAACTGTATATTAAAAGAGACTAAAAGACATTATCCAATTATAATGTGTAGTCCTTAGTTGGATATGAATTCATTTAAGATTTTTCATTTATGATATAATTAGAAATATAGACTCTAGATGATATGAAGAAATTATTTATTTGGTTTAGTGTGAAAGTGGTATTGTGGTTATGTTAAAAAGGAGGAGTGATTCTTATCTTTTAGAAATACATAGTGAAATATTTATGAATGAAATGATGCTTCAAAAGAATATAGGGGTGTTAGATGAGTTTGTGGATGGGGCAGGACTGGCCATGTATCTGAGGTTTTAAGGCTAAGTGATGGGTGCAAGAGGTTCATTGTACTGTCTTGTCTATTTCTGTCTATGTTGGAAATTCTCCATAATAGGTACTTTCAAAAATATGTTTTTATAAATTTGATACAGAGCTTGTTAAGTCTCATTTTTTTACCGAATTATCAAATTCTGAGTGTTAATAACTGACAGATAGTGCTAACATTCCACAGATGAACTGGATCCACTGAAAAATTGCATTTAAGTTTTTTGTATGTTTGTTGATTTACCTAATCATAAAATCCTGTTGTCAAAAATATATATTTTTTGTTTTGATTAATCAATATATGAAAAATATTAAGTTCAATAAGTATTCTCTTATATACCACAAAACCTAGACTATTAACCAGTAATCATGAACAGGAGCTTAGTTTTTTAAAAAAAGAAAGAAAAGTATGGCACAACAAACAATGACAGAATACTTTAAGCATATTATTTGCAAGTCAATTAAATATTTTAATAATATACTACACCTTACAAGTAGCAGAACAGAATGGTGCTAAATCAAGTATAAGTGGAAAATCTACATGTCTGTTTACTTTGCGAAGACTTGATCCAGCCTAAAAAGACAAAAAAAAAATTTAATGTGACAAACTCAATCTAAATTACTGTTTGTTAATTAAAACTAAAAGAGGAATCCTAGAAGTTTTTTCATAGCTATAAAAACATGATTAATGAATAGTCCAAAATTGATATATGACTAAATTTTTATTTTTTAATTAGGTTTCATGAACTGTTATTGCAAATATATATTTTTATGCGCATTTTTACTATAAACAATATGGGAATAATTACTTTCACTGTGGCTTTTCAACACTTAGAGAAAAATAAATTGTGGCTTTTCAACACTAGGAAAAAATTAATTCAATGTGATAAAACTAAGCTATTTCATAAGCTATCATGAAAAGATATTCAACTGAAGAGTCAGGGGCTGGTGTCCTAGCCCTGACTTAACACCTAATTTGACTCTAGGTTACCTCATCTACATCAAGGCAGAAAATGGGTATAAATGGTTTAGAATAGATCCTTTTCCGTTTTAATATTCAGTGACATTCATTCATTAAAACAAAAGCCTGAATTTGAATACTTAAATCATTTTATCAATAAAAGAAAATGTTATATATTATCTAAATCAAAATGAACCTTCCTGTTGTCAAATAAGCTCTACTCCTTTCTCTATTTTTAACTGCTAAAGGCAGTACTTGAAAAAATGTACACTTTGCATTATTTAATGATAATTAAAAACTAGCTGATAGACTGTCAAAGGTATTGGATAGGAAACCCACAAATAGAAACTATTCGAATCAGAAAATGCGTAAATCTGAATTATATGAGTAGACAAAAACTAACCGATGCAACCTTTCATGCAAGGCTTTCATGACTTACTCCAAGGACATCATTTTAAAAGAAAAAAAGCTTATTTTTTGACCAAAATATACCCACTTACTGATTTGTATCTTCAAGTGATGTTTAGAAGACTTAACCTGATATCTGATGTGAAATCATGAGGTCATGCCCCAGGAGTAATTATTTAATCTGTTTTCAATTTTTTTGCCTTGTTTTTTCTCATCAGATGACCTCCATAAGCATCCAATACCAGCACTGCCTGAGACCCTTTCAGGCTAATGTGTCCTCCCAGATAGCATGTTGCTGTTGAGAAGCTACCCCGTAATAGGAAAGACTCTATAAAGGGCTTTAATATAAGATGAATCTCTTTTCCTTCTTTAAACTTTTTTTTAACTTACAGTGGACATACAATATTATATTAGTTTCAGGTATACATAGTTATTGGAATATTTATATAGTATCTACCCCAATAAATCTAGTAACTACCTTGAATCTTTTTTTCTAGGGGATGACTTTTGGAAAATACCTAGCCTTATATTTGGGCATATGCAGGCTCCTGCCTTTTTAAAATTTTTCTTTTAACTGAATATCATAAGTATTTTCCCCATGTCATTAAAATATAAATATGATATCCTGCATATTGGACAATTGTGCCAGGCCTCACAGCTGACATGACCTATAATGACCAAGATACAAATTTTTGTGTATATCTCTATTTCCTTGGAATAGGTTCTTAGAAATGGAATTACTTAGTCAAAAGTAATACTTTTGTTCAAAATGTTTTATTCAAAACATTCCTTAATATCCTTGAACTATATTATTAAATTACTTTCCAGGTGTGTCCAACTTACACCCCTACTGTTGAAACAAGAAAATGCCTATATCTACTGCATCCTTAACACGACCATATCTGGGCCAATTTGAACAGATTAAAAAAAGAATCCTGCTGTCATTTTATTTTGCATTTGTTTTGCTGGGAAGGATGGACCTTTTTTTCATATTTTCTTGGAATCTTTACTTTTTCTATGAACTGTCAATTCGTGTTCTTTACCATTTTTCTATTAGGGTCTTGATATTTTTACGATTGATTTTTAAGAGTTATTTATATATTTACAATGCTAATCATTTGCCATATTTATGACAAGATCTCTCTCCTGTTTGAAACTGGCCTTTCAGTGTTGTGGAGATTTCATATACAGCTCTGAAGTTACTACAGAGAAATAGGCTTTCAGAGACAATAAAATACTAGAAACAGAGACACAGAGTCTGCTCCCTAAAATTCCCAGTTCTGGGAACAAGAATGTGACTTTGCTAACATTACATTTAGCCTGAGAGCAAGAAGGGATCGAGATGTTTGTAAATATTTCCCTTTAAGGCATGAATGCTTTCTGTAAGTTGTTCCTAAATAGGGATAAACTGACCATATATAAAACAACTGGCACATCATGCAATTAGCTTCTCAGATCTGGCATGACCCTCTCTTGCTCACACAGGGTCACCACAGACACACACCTTCCATTAGGCATTCTGATGAAGGGAGACATGATACATCTGCTCTCCATGGCCATTTCATTCCTGTTAAGTTTCTAGAATCCTGGCTACAGAAAATCAAGAACTTAACCTAATGTTTCTTTGGATAGGATGAAAGTGTAGAGGAAAATCTCTTCCTGCCCATCTGTGGCCCACCTGAAATGTTGCAGATATACTAGTATATGATCAAAGCTTCCAATCTTTTCCCTTGAGATTTCTTTCCTGGGTTTTATACTTAGAAAATCTTCCCAATCAGAGATCAGGTTTATACTTAAGTTTTCTTTTAGTCTTTTGATAACTTGTTTCATACAATTAAAAAATTAATCTGAAAATAGTATTGATATATGGTATAGAGGGTAGCTAAAAACGTTTATTTCCTTCAACAGCTATTTTCTTTCCTAAGTCCTTTACTGAATAATACAGCTCCCTTCCCAACTGTTACTTTATTATCATAACAAAAGAACTTTAAATTATACTCATGTTTTATTTGACAATTCTGACCATACTGTTTTACTTATAGTTTTATTTTAAAAACCCCTTCTAACTTTTGCAAAAATGTTTTAGTATTTTCACTTATTCATTCTTCCAGAGAAATGTTAAAATCATTTTATCAAATGCAAAAAGAATAAAAATGAGTCAAGGCATTGAATTAAAAATACACACAGAGACTGGCTGGTGTGGCTCAGTGGATTATCATCCCATGCACCAAGAGGTCACTGGTTCCATTCCAGGTCAGAGTTGTGGGCTTGATTCCCAGGGGGGGGGGGGGGGGGGGGGCGTGTAAGAGGCAGCAGATCAATGTTTCTCTCTCATGGAGGTTTCTCTCTCTCCCTTTCCCTTCCTTTTTGTCTAAAATAAATAAAAACGTATTTAAAAAAAATACACCAAAAAAGGAGAAAAATCTGCTACATTAAAAATATTTAGGTTCCCTCTCACTGTAGAGTCTTACAGTGATGGAGACTGCCT
Source organism: Myotis daubentonii (assembly GCF_963259705.1). Taxonomy (NCBI): domain Eukaryota; kingdom Metazoa; phylum Chordata; class Mammalia; order Chiroptera; family Vespertilionidae; genus Myotis; species Myotis daubentonii. Next base: position 45,320,085 of record NC_081845.1, on the reverse strand, counting down.
TGGACTAGCCCTTTTTGTACTCGGGCCTAGTCAGCCATGGCCAGACCTCACAGCCCTCTCACTGGGATCAAGAGAACTCAGAAAGGTGTGAGCACTTGGCTATTTCTTTCCTTCTCAGTGTTCCTTTTTTTTTTTTCACCAAGGGTTCTTAAAAATTCTTATTTTCCATTGACACACACATAACACTTGGGTTCCTACCACCTAAATCTTCAAACATTGTGAATTAAACAATTTTAATTAGAAAAGTCTGGTAAACTATTATGGTCGAAAAAGCAGTAAATCCCATATGCCAAATTTTTAAATTCAGGAAATTAGTGCCTAATCCTTGACAGTATTTTACAAGACTTAGGGCTCTATAAAACACCTGATGGAAATTACTCTAGTGCTACAAAAGGAACTTTTACCTGATGGAATCTTTTAAGGTGGAGTATTAGGATAACTGGAACAGCAGAAATAAGCAACTGCTTCCTGGCATTAGTATAAATCCCTTCTGCTTTCTTTTCTGTATAAAATATAATAAATTTATTTGCAAGATTCCATTTCATACTAATGGAATCTACCACATAACATAGTCAACATTTATATAGAAGCATCATATCACATTTTTTTAAATATTAAAAAAGAAAACAGAATTAACTATTAATATGTGAAGCTATATGGATGAATCTCAAAGCATTAGGCTAAGTGGCAAAGAGGCCAGAGACAGAAGGCTATATATTATATGATTCCATTTTTTATAATATCCTGGAGAAGGCGAAACTATAGGGAGAAGAATCAGATTAGTGAGTGCAGGGATTAGGGAATGGGAGAGGAGATTAACTGCAAAGGAGCACAAAAAAACATTTTGGGGCAATGAAAATGTTTTATAGCTTGATGGTAGTTACAGGACTGAATACGTTAGCAAAACTCATTAAACTGTACTAGTACACTTAAAAATAAGTTTTATTGTATGCAAATTATATACTATGTGCAAATTCAGTAAACAAGATTTTTTAAAAGGAAATAAAAGAGAAATTAGACTTCTGGTTACAGGGTACCTCTACTCTTTCCAAAAACACTAAAATGAAAGATTTTTTAAAAAAGGCACTCCCTTATATGAACAAAGAACAGGTGAGGTGACACTTGCAACACAATTTTAGAAGCTGGAAAGATGAACTAGTAGTGACTTAGGACAATGCCCTCCAGCCAAAGACCACCACAAACACACCTGCAGATGATAAAATTGGCTCAACATGTATTGCGGTGAAAGGAGAGGTCATATCATGGGAACCACTGGGGCATTTCAATAAGACTTGTGATAGGATTTAGAAAGGACTTGTGATAGGATTTGAATATGACCAATTGCATATTTAACTTGGGTTAATATAAACTGGTATTTCTTCCTTCTCCTATTTAGATATTTTCTTAATTACTAGTGTATTAAGCACATCTTTGTTCTGATGCTTTGACAACTGGGGCCTTGCTGACACTGGAAGGAGGGCCCCTCCCAGAGCTAGTTGCTAGAGTTAGTGAATATTAAATGTGCCTTTCATATGCAAACCAACCAATCCAAAATACACACCCCAACTACCTCCTTTACCTAGCCTGCAATCCACTTGCCCTAATCATATCATGACCAAGTTCTAGACAACTAGCAACAGTCCCTAAAACCCAGAGCCCACTAAAATATTCAAAACTAGTCAGTCTTAAACCTGTTTATCACACCTTGCCCACTCCTTCCCTTGGAAACCACAATAAAGTCGCTTGCCCTAGTTTCCCCGTGGCTGTCCCTGCCTCCTGCCCAACCCTGGTGCTTCCCCATGTGCCCTCTCTTCTTGGGAACTGTAAGAAACAAAGTATCCTCAGTGACAACCATATCCTGATTTTTTGGCCTCACAATTCCCGAATAAAAATAAAATCTATATTTTGAATGAAACTAGTCACCAGGAATGAGTATTCTCTCCATTTAGTCAAGGTTAGAGGTACACTGAAAATTTCTTGACAAGTCCCCCTTTTTCCCAGTCAACTAAATATAGATATTATGTTGCTAGTTTTATAATACACAATTATTTAAAACCTTCAAATTTATGTCTTACTAGGCTCAGTGCACAAAATTTGTGCACAGAAGGGGGGGGGTCCCTCAGCCCAGCCTGCACCCTCTCCAATTCAGGACCCCTCGGGGGATGTCTGACTGCCAGCAGTTGGACATCCCTCTCACAATCCGGGACCGCTGGCTCCTAACTGCTCACCTGCCTGCCTGCCTGATCACCCCTAACTGCTCTCCCCTGCCCACCTGATTGCCCCTAACTGCTCTCCCCTGCCGGCCTGATAGCTCCTAACCACCTGTGCCTTGGCCCCCGCCACCATGGCTTTGTCCAGAAGATGTCCGGTCTATCTGCTCTAATTAGCATATCACCCTTTTGTTAGTATAGATCGGTGGTTCTCAACCTTCCTAATGGTGCGACCCTTTAATACAGTTCCTCATGTTGTGGTGACCCCCAATTTCATTGTTACAAATTGAACATAATTAAAGCATAGTGATTAATCAAAAAACAATATGTAATTATATGTGTTTTCCGATGGTCTTAGGCGACCCCTGTGAAAGGGTCATTCGACCCCCAAAGGGGTCATGACCCACAGGTTGAGAACCGCTGGTATAGATTATGACTCCACTAGAGGCCAGGTGCATGGATTCGTGCACCGGTGGGGTCCCTCAGCCTGGCCTGCACCCTCTTGCAATCCAGGACCCCTCAGGGGATGTCAGACTACTGGTTTTGGCCCGATCCCTGCAGGCCAGGCCAAGGGACCCCACCGGTGCACGAATTTATGCACCTCTAGTATGCATATAAGACCTTTGGTTAATTTCTTCCTGCCCTCTCCTTCCCCCCTTCCCTCTGAGATTCATCAGTCTGTTCCATGTTTCCATGCCTGTGCGTGGAGTGTTTGCTCCCTGGTGGTCAGTGTGCATCATAGCTACCAGTTGAACGGTCGCTTCGGCTTTTATATATATATATATATATATATATATATATATATATATATATATATATATATATATATATATATATATATAAATATATATATATATATATATATATATATATATTAGATTAATGGGATTTGGGAAGCAAGTTAAGTTCATCGTTAATCTCATGATAAAATTTTAAGTTTTAGGGAAATTTCTTCTGGAAAGATTTCAGGAAGCTAGTCCACTGAAATAAGATTATGTGGATTTGCATTTTCAGGGCAGAGATGGATACTCCTGTTCTTTAATTTATTTCAACAGAAATCTATTGAACATTCATTCTGCCCAGTCAGTGTCTGCAGTGCTGAAGTACAAATATACAAATACGAAAAAGACAATCCCTGCCCTCAAGAAGCTCAAGTATAGAGACAGGTTCTTAGGTTCTTCTCTTTGGGATCTAATGCCAACTAGTCACTGGCTAACAGATAATCTGTGAATAAAAATTTAAGCTAAATATTTACCTGCAGAACTGGTTTCCCTTTGGTACTTTTGTTTCTTTTCAGTACAATTCTCACATAGAAGTTTGTTATTCCCCATTAGTAACTCCATAGATGTAAACTGGTAGAGGCAAGACTGAATTGAGCATTCTTTAGAAGTAGTTATATAGCTCTGAGAAAGGGTCTGAAAAGCATTTTGTGGACTGTGAGACATCGTATGCTTCTCCTCTGAAAAATATAAATTATTTGGAAGACTTAGTGGCTGATTTTCTCCATCAAAATCTCTATCTCCAGTTACAGTGCTGCTTAAATGAAGTTCAGAAATAGCTTCAGCCACTCCTTCAACACCACTATCAGTCTTCTTGGTGGGCAGCTCTCTTGCTGATGGATGGTGATGTCCATTTGTGTGCACACAGCATCCACTACGGGATCTTGGCAACAGAGTTTGCTTAGAAGCACTTTCAGATTCTGAAGCCTCACTGTCAGCATCAACACCACTTTCACAACGGCTGGCTTCCTTCTCACTGCCATCGGTAGGGTTTTCAGCCATACTCGATTCAGTATTCATGATGCTTGCAAATGCAGAAGAATCCCCATTCACTTCCATGTTTCCATTTTTTCGGTACATGTCAACAGTTTTATCTTCTCCAGATGAAAATTTCCTTGCACGTTTTCTGCCATGAATTAGCTGATTCTGTAAGTTGACAGTGTTTTAGAGAAAAGAATCTTGTGACCTTACTAAAAATACCAGTAATTAAATGTCCCACAATTATTAAATAAATACTCTAGTATTTCTCGTACACCTAAAACCCTTCCTAAATCTACATAAACTATAACCAATAGAAGATATACTAACAAATAGTTCTAATTTAAAAATAAATTTTACACAAGAAACCAACAACAGAAACCTATTTGCGGAGAAGAGGGCTTGTGCGAGTAGCGCGGAGATTGAAGAGGCATGACAATCAACCGCACTCCATCGCTCTTTTTTAGATCTTGAATTCAAAAAGACTTTAAAAAGCAAAACCAAAAAACAAGTATTTATGAGACAGTTGCAGAAATTTAAATAATGACTGGATATTGGTGCTGTTGCAAAGTTATTAATATTTTAGGTAATGATAATGGTACTGTGGTTACGTATTTTAAAAGAGTATCTATTTGATCTACATACTGAAATATATGATATATTTGGGATTTATTACAAAATAATCTTGGGGGAGGTGGGGAGAATATAAGCTATAGATAAAAGCTGATTAGCCATGAGCTGATAACTATAAAGTTCAGCTATTTACATGGAAGTTTATCACACTATTTTCTCTACTTCTGTATATTTTTGAAATTTTTTATAATAATAAGTTTAAAAAAGAAGATGCCTCCCAAATACACATAGTCTTACCTTATCTTTAGATGGAGACTGCTTCCTGGTAGCTCTGGGTTGGTGAGTATTTTCTATAGTAACAGGGCCACTATATTGGCCATTCTGTGTCTCCTGTAAACTTCTATATTTATTGATTCTTCCCCAAAGTACAGGCTTTGAAACCTATATAAATGACATGTACATAACACAAAACTTCTTTAGGAAATAAATTCTGGATGTAATCTACTTTTTAAAATTTCTAACTCATTTGAAATATAATTTCCTTAACTTTAACTCTCAAAATATAAAGCATAAGGATTTAAATTCCTTGAGAATAAGAATGATCTCATACTTTATAAATGCATACACAAACCCCAATATTAACTGTACAAACTCAACTACTGTATATAAAAAATAATGATTCTCAGATCTGATAACATACTCAACAAATGTCTAAATAAAATGAATTCCCTTCACAAAACAATTAAGGTTTTTTTTCTCCTTACCCTTTCTTCTATTATAGGAAGTGAAATATCAATGAAAGGATCTTTCACCGTGGAGATCTTAAAAAAACAACAACACATATTGAGAACTTCAGGTAGAATTCTAATATAGACAATGTAGTTTTGTAAAGACTTAGAGAAATCAGACTTCCCAGGCAACTTAAAATTTTAGGTTAAAAAACATTCCTGGAACAAATAGCAATTTAATTGGGTAGAGCAGCATGACTGTTTATCAAAACAAGGTATCCCAAAACTTTAATAAATGCAACCCTGTTGAATTTTATGTTGTCAATATCATAATATCAATAATGTTTAAAGTAACTTTTAAATAAAATGTTTAATAATAATGATTAACTAAAGATATAAACATATTTTTGGTGAAATTAGTGCCATAACATAAAATATGAAAAAGGCAGAAAGTTTGTGTTTTGTAGATTCTTTAGGGTAATTCTAAAAGATGCTCTCTAACTTGTGAGAGAGAAATCAACTTTTATGTAGAATATACTACAGAAGTGATACTTTGACACAGTCTGTGCTTCAATGCTACAGATTAGGAGATACAATATATAATTCTGATTGAATAAGACTAGAGAAGATAGAAAAATACTCCATAATCGGGAACAGGAAAATGTACATAAAGACTCTCTCTTTTACAAGAAAATCTGACAAAAGTGTAAACCTATCAAACTCCAAGTTATCTGCTTTCAGAAGTATTCCTTATCAAGCAACTAAAAGCCTATAAAAATTTATATGTCTTTAAATTGTTGTTAAAGGACAGATGGCATTCCAAATAAAAAGTATCACTAATTCAAAGATGAGTCAAGTCTACTTAATAAAATAAACTTCAACAAGTCATATAAAAATAAACTTTAAATCAAATGTGCTAGATCACCCTGGGTTATGTTACTACATTAAATTATTTCCATTGGAATTACATTTTAGGCAATGCATACATAGTTACAAACATAGTTATTCTCTTCACAGAACTTTATTTTATTTCCATCTAAACAAGTAGCTTACACATTCAAGCATATTAAAATGACCTAACAGAACTTCACAGGTTTCTTGGGAGGAAAAATAAAATAACACACTTATTTTTAAAAATTATAGATTATGTTTACTTTCTAAGAGTGAAGGATATATTTTAGGAAGATTTTCAAAAACTATTATATGTAGTCATCTGTCACAAATAAAAGTAAATGACTGCTGAAGATTATATGTGAAAGAAAATAACCAAAATTCTGGGATTGTAATCTAGTCCATGCTGAAGTGAATTTCAAAGTACATACATTTGCACATTCTTCACACATGAGGGTGCTAGTTAATTCACCAATAAAGATCCGATCTATGAAGTTCATTTTCACACCTTCGCTTCCATATGCTGTAAAAATAATACTTTTTAATGCAAAAAATGTCAACCATCAACCTTACATATTAACATAGTTTTTTTTTCCTGTTGATTCAAAAGAAATCTAAGGCAGATGTCCAGTGTCCCATTTAATAATATATTCTCCTATATGACATTATAATGTCTCTCTCTTTTACAGTTCTGTAGAGAAAATGTAACTAGCAATGATAGTATTTCCAGAAATAACAAACTGCTTGTCAGAGGTAAAATAATAGGAGCAGTAACTACGACTCATACTACATCTCAACTGCTCCCATTAAATCCTTTAAAGCCTCTGTGCCTGACCCAGAGGTAGAGGGATGGGAAAGGAGATTATGCTTTTAGGGCTACAGATGCCAGGATCCAACTATGGAAATGACAGAGTATAAAAGACAAGTAAACACAGGATAGTGTAAGAGGTTAATATGGCAATAAATAAATCGGTTACACGCATAACTGCTCAGTTATATTAAAACGGTCAGAATTACTTGTTTGAAAAATCTATAATAATAAAAGCATAATAATGCTAATTAGATCAGACGTCCTTCCAGACGACCTTCCAGATGAAGCTGGGGCTGTGAGGGAAGCCCAGGTCCCGGTGCCAGAGGCAAGCCGGTGCCGGCAGCTGGGGGGAAGGAAGGTCTATACTCTTGCACAAATTCCGTGCATCGGGCCTCTAGTATTTATATATCAAGGGAAATTATGCCTATAATTTGCTTCAAAATAATCTGGGGTTGGGAGAAAATAGATGAAACATAATACTCCAGGAAATGAATGTAAGAAATGGGGTAATGAGTACATGGATACATGGAACTTCATATACTATTCACTCTACTTAATAGAAGTTTGACATTTTCCACAATGAACACTGGGGGAGAAATATATTTTAAAAATCTATTCATTTCTATCTTTTTTAGATCTCTGTCTTCTAAAACATTGTATTTTCTGCAATGAATGACAGAGCAGACATATTGGGCTATATAAATAAACATTTATTAATTATAATTGAGACATTATAGTACACTAAGATGTTTCATTAAGAAAAGTTGTACAAGGGTTAATAGAAAAGATTACAAAACCGGAAAGAGATGAAAGAAAAACTGGGCAGTTATTCTAAACATGCTCTAGATGGCACTATCTCAAAACAAAAGAGCATGCTTGAAAATCTACATTTAAAAAAACCTGAACCTTTAAAACTGCATATAAAATTTGGCATATATAATCACAACATATATTTGTTTATATAGATATATAGGGTGTACATATACTACTATAAAAAATAAAAGTTAGAAAAGAGAATGAATAAAATACAAATCATATTTTAAGTGTCTTCTAAAAATGATGACTTTATACTACCATTAGTTAACATCTCAAGGCAGAATACACATTTAGGACATGGTAAATCACTAATAACATAGACTATAAATCCACACTTAAATACTTATAAGTGACCACTTTGATTAGATAATCATTGTTTTTGCCTCACATTTTGGCTGAGGATGAGAGAACTCTAGGAGTAAAGTAGACATGTGCACTTGACCTGTCAGTACTCTCGTCAATAAATGTTTCCTTGCAGGAATCTTTGCAGCACTTAAGCATTGTCAAGTTAGTTAAATATCCATGAGTTCATTCATCCAAGCACACACCTCAACTGCAAAATAGTCCAATATGATAAAAGTGAACTTCCAAATAAGGATGCTACCTTCAACCACCTTTCAAGTCTCCCTTACAGCCTCCTATTAAAAGCAATAGTGTCAATCTGTATATGTGATATTACTTTTATTTTTTTAAATTCACATGGATAAATTCTAACATTTTCTTTCTATGACCAACTAGACCAGCGGTTCTCAACCTGTGGGTCGCGACCCCTTTGGGGGTCAAATGACCCTTTCACCGGGGTCACCTAAATACATCCTGCATATCAGATATTTACATTACGATTCATAACAGTAGCAAAATTACAGTTATGAAGTAGCAATGAAAATAACTTTATGGTTGGGGGTCACCACAACATGAGGAACTGTATTAAAGGGTCGCGGCATTAGGAAGGTTGAGAACCACTGGACTAGACTATCTTGCAGCCACTAGAATAAGTATACCTTCATTTTAAGGCAACTATTTTACAACATTCATTCACATAATGCTCAGTTCTTTGTCCCCTGTAAAGAAACTTTAAATATTTTCCTGTAGAATAAAATTTTAACAGTGGGTCAACATACCTTTGACTTTTTTCCTAGTTTCATCATCAGCAGTTTTAGTTGTTGGGTTGTTAAATGCTTTTAGAATGCTAGCTTGTATTCTCTATAAAACAAAGTTAATAAGAATTTATAAAATCTGTTATTTTAAAGCAGTATTCTGTGTTCTTTTAAATATCATCTGTTTTAGTAACAGTTAACTCCAGCCTCATCTTAATAAGAGAAGGACTTTCAAACAGCAAGGTACACTGGATCTCAGTCCCTAATCTATAAAATAAAATGACTGAATTTTTAAAAATTAAATCTAGTCCTAAAATTCCATGAACAAAAAATTTTCTTATTTGGGAGAGAATATGGAATTACAGTCAAAGTTCCTATGTTGAGGTTCTCTCTTGGGTTTGAAGGTGTTTCTTCCGTCTACAAAAAGCAAGCAGCCTAGTCTCATTATTCTTACAGGTTTAGAGTAACTTGTCCCTCTTTCCCCTTCTCTCCCCTTCTCTCTCCATTTGTCTCCCTCTCCCACTCTGTTCCTAAAAATGATGTATTCCTTAATCAGGACAAAATGTCACAAATAAACCATATGAAATGTCTTGTCTATGAAGAAAACCGTATTATATAAGAAGCTCTTAAACTGGTCACACTGGCTTCCACACAGATTATTTTACTTATATAAATATATGACTCAAGTCCAGAATATCAATTAATGTCCTCAAAGTTTATGTTTTCACATCTCTTCCGTATGTTTTAGGAAAGATCCAACCTCACAGAAAACTTTTAGGATAAATTAAAACTATATATTCTAAAAATAAAAATGTATCTAAGCTAATGAATCATCTTTTACACTAATTATGCCCCTAATTAATGGATAAATTTAATCTTCTCTAATTCACATTTTAACAATGAGGTGAAAAGAATGTTTGTTCATTATTCTTCAAAATATTTTTTTAAGTAATGTCTTAATCACAGGTTTTCATATGTGAAACTACTATTTGATCTGGACTTCCTGTCTAAGCTAAAGTTGACTTACCTATGAAAAAAATAATTTAACTAAAATAAACAAATTAGAATGGTGTGAATTCCATGCAGGAGAAATATTTAATGCATATAAATGAAAGATTCCAATAAATACTAATGTTCACCTTTAACTCTTTAATATAACTGTAAAAAGGCTCTCTAGTTACTAGAAATAGACCTCTAACTCAATTAGAAGTCTGTATATTTGTTTTCCAATTTGAACATTTTATTAATTTAGATATGAATTTCAATGATTTAATGAGCTTTTACTATATTTTAAAATGTAAGCTATGATATTACTCTTTAAAATATAAAAAATTAAGTTGATTAAATTAACTTTTTAAACTATTAGACTTGTTTTATTTTTATTGTATTATAGCCATAAATGTATATTCTCTGTTCTATACTGTTAAAGAGTTAATTAATAGGTAATTCATCAAGTTGAATAAAATAAATGAGTTTAGGTCCATGAGTTTAGGTCCATCTACAACCTCTCATTGTTAGATCAGGGAGCTACTAACAACTGCAGCACATTAATAAACTAGCACTACCCAAGTTCAACTATCTAAGTCTCCATCTTAAACTTCTTTTAAAAATAAGAATGCAAAAAAACTCAGTTTAAGTTAGCTGAAGTATTGTGCCTGTAAAAAATCCTATCCAATAATGTATTAAAGTGATATATCTTTGAGAAGATAATAAAAATGTAACATTTCTTTAGTGATAGCTCAAATTAAAAGGGAAAAAGTGAAGCATATATATTTGTAAGTTGAAAAGACTGCTTATAAAAGTTCTTATAGTAAATCTGATTTTATTTGCACATAAAAAACTTACAATTTTTTGCACAAATGATCCTTTTAGTGCTCCATTCAATAAGAGCATATTATAGTCCTGAACTTTATAGTTGTAAAAGACTTTGATGAAACAATATGAAAGGAGATCAGTAGTTTGTAATCATTACTAAAAGATTCTGGTGGCAGACCTAATGGTGTAGCCTTTCTTCAATCAAAAAACACATGGCAGTGGCAAACGACAACAGCAACACAACTAACAGCTGTGGGTTCCCAGGCCAGACAATGCAGCTCCCGCCTGGGTACCACTGTAACAGACTGGCCTTGCTCACAGGACTGAGCAGATACACACACTTGACATTTTAATTTTGCCACGCCATCTAAAACCCTCAGAGAGGAAGAAAGATAAGAGCTTTCAAAAACCAATGCTTCTTGCTACACTGCCTGAGTTTTTAAGATACTGTGAATCCCAATGTACCATTATGACAGAACAGTAATTTAATTTGAAACAAAGAATGCCATCCCATATAGTAAAAGCCTAATATGCAAATTGTCCCCTCGGGCGGTTGTTCAACCGGGAATTCAACCACTCGCTATGATGTGCACTGACCACCACGGGAGTGGGACCGCGGTGGGATGGTGGAGCAGATGAGTGGGCAGCATCAGGCCAAGGCGGGTGCGAGCAGGCCCAGGTGCTGCCCAGGGCTCAGAGGTCCGGTGGGACTTGCCCTTCCACACCAGACCCTTGCACTTTGATCGTTGGCCAGGCCCAGGGACTGCACCCAGGCACAAATTTCATGCACTGGGCTTCTAGTCAAGTAATAGAAGGGAAATAGAATAAATGATAGGGATAGATTTTGTTGTTTTATTTGTGATAACGACAGAGAAAAACAATGTAAAGACATAAATTTTAATTCCATTTACAATGATTCATAACCATCATGTAGTAAACATTCCCAGCTATATCCCCCTTCACCTGGATTCTTAGATCCCTTTTCTTTATTTAAGCTAGTTTTAGTTGATTTCTGTTAATTATAGCCAAAGAACATTAATTAATAAAGAATAGGGGTTGTGACAGAGTAAAAGAAAATAATCTTGCCGAAACCGGTTTGGCTCAGTGGATAGAGCGTCGGCTTGCGGACTGAAAGGTCCCAGGTTTGATTCCGGTCAAGGGCATGTACGTGGGTTGCGGGCATATCCCCAGTAGGAGATGTGCAGGAGGCAGCTGATCGATGTTTCTCTCTCATCGATGTTTCTAACTCTCTATCTCTCTCCCTTCCTCTCTGTAAAAAATCAATAAAAATATATTTAAAAAAAAAGAAAATAATCTTGTAGAAGAGATTAAAAAAAAAAGAGTGAGAGAGAAGAAATAAAATAGTGAGAGAAAAAAATCAAGTTAACTTCCTAACCGCACATAACAATTATGGTAGAAATGAAATCCTTCAGTTTTGAACCCTCTTCTTAAAGAGTATATGTGATAAACATGAAGAAACCTGACCTTTGTTTCTTCAGTCCTCACTGAATCCAACAGATAATGCAGGAGCTCCTGACTGTCCTGTTGCTGAAAATCTTTAAATCGAGGGGCCCTTTGATTTAAAAACAGCAGGAGAGAAAAAAAGATAATTTCATCAACAATATATTATTAATATTTAAATCACTTTATAATAACATATAGTCGAAGATTCAATTTACTTCATTTTGTACTAAGTCAAAATGTGATTACTGTTCCAATTAGGAAGAGACCTTAAGTGTACTGAGAACAATATGGCTATCATTTATTGGGCAACTACTACATGCCAACCACATATGTGTTTCACATACTCACAACTATAAACCTACTTTTCCCCCACCCTATATACAAATATGTAAAATCAAATCAGTTATATCCACATGTACTATATAGAGAGATATACAAAACACAGTAAGCAAAACAAGCAAGTTGCAATTTTTATGTCGGTATGTGCATAATGACTTTTAAAATAAAAAACAAACTAATAATTTGAATTTTTATCTATGAGCATCTATTACTTTAATAATAATTTATTAATAATTTATAAATCTTTATAAAATTAGAAAAATGATACAAAACACAGTTATTTTGGATAGAGTCTAAAACAAATTTCTAAAGTACATATATCCTAAAAATTTCTTAATTTTATGGGGCACCTATGTTTCTGAGGCTTTTCAGGGATCTTTTTGTTCCTCAGGCTTTAAAAAAAACAGCATTTGCCGAGCAAATGAAACATACAATACACCCTCTATATTTTAGACTACATTTAATATGATGGCACATTATACTAAGTGAAATAAGCCAGTCACAGAAAGACAGATACTGCAATGACTCCATTTATATGAAGAATCTAAAATACTCAAATGCATAGAATCAAAGGATGGAATGAATGATAGTTGTGAGGGGCTGGAGTGAGGTGCAAAGGTGGAGTTGCTAATAAATAGGCATAAGGTTTCAGTCGAGCAAGATGAATAAGCCCTAGAGATCTGCTGTACAACATTGTACCTATAGTCAACAATATATTATACACAAAAACATTTTATTTTTTTTAAATATATTTTTATTAATTTCAGAGAGGAAGGGAGAGGGAGAGAGAGATAGAAACAACAATGATGAGAGAGAATCATTGATCAGCTGCGTCCTGCACACCCCTTACTGGGGATGGAGCCACAACCCAAGCATGTGCCCTTGACCGGAATCGAACCCAGGACCTTTGAATCCACAGGCCGATGCTCTATCCACTGAGCAAAACCAGCTAGGGCTACACAAAAACATTTTAAGAGGGTAGAGTTTGTGTTGTATTTTTTACACAATACATTTTTTAGAAACAAATTATATCGGTACACTACTATGAGACAAAATATAATAAAACACAATACCATGACACAAATAACGAGCTTAAATTAAAATGAAACTTTAAAGAGTGTAGATATAAAAAAAAGCAAGTTCATGTTTAAAGAATTTTGTTTCTACATATTTTAGTTCACTGTGGACTAAACTAGCTTATGGCTCTATGACAAGGCCCGTTTTAAACACATGACACGTTGTGTACCTGAATTCTAGCGAGTACTGACAACAGAGTAAGCTCTCAATTTTCCAGATGTAGGAATAAGTACATACATTAAAGTTAAGTCACGACCTTTATAGTATGTGTTTATTTCCACGCACTCAAATATTGTGTGTGTGTGTGAGTGTGAGTGTGAGTGTGTGTGTGTGTGTGTGTGTGTGTGTATATATATATATATATATATATATATATACATATATATATATATATAAAAATAAACAAGCTAGAGGCCTTCATGCACTGGTGGGGTCCCTCGGCCTGGCCTGCGGGGATCAGTGAACCTCCCCGTCACCACAGCCTGGCCTTACCCACCAACTCACCAGGCTCCAGCCCCCTCATCGGGCTCCAGCCCGCTGTCCGCATTGATCCTGCACAGCATGAAGTAGTGCGCGAAGCAGCAGGCAGCCAGGGAGGAGCCCCACCTGGGCGCCACGCTGCTCCCACTCAACCCAGCCCCACGGTGGCAGCAGCCACTGGGATGTGCAGGGGGAATGCCCAGGAGAGGCTCGGCGTCTGGTGTCCATTTATCAGCTGAGCAGCACTTCCACTGTGGGAACACACTGACCACCAGGGGGCAGCTCCTACATTGAGCGTATTCCCCCCTGGTGGTCAGTGCACATCAAAGTGACTGGTTGTTCTGGTCATTCCACCATAATGGTCGCTTAGGCTTTTATTATATAGATACTAGAGGCCTGGTGCATGAATTCACACACCGGTGGGGTCCCTCGGCCTGGCCTGTGCCCTCTTGCAATCTGGGACCCCTCAGGGGATGTCGGACTGCCAGTTTTGGCCAGATCCCCACAGGCCAGGCCGAGGAACCCCACCGGTGCACAAATCCGGGCACCGGGCCTCTAGTATGCATACAAGGTCTTTGGTTAATCTCTTCCCGCCTTCCCCCCTTCCCCCTTCCCTCTGAAATTCATCAGTCTGTTCCATGTTTCCATGCCTGTGCATTGAGCGTCTGCCCCCTGGTGGTCAGTGCGCATCATAGCTACTGGTCGAACAGTTGTTCAGTTGCTTAAGCTTGTATATATATAGATATTTTTAATTATTTTTATTATTTCCGAGAGGATGTGAGAAGGAGAGAAAGATAGAAATATCAATGATGAGAGAGAATCATTGATCAGCTGTCTCCTACACGTCTCCTCCTGGGGATCAAGCCAGCAACCCTGGCATGTGCCCTTGACTGGAATCGAACCAGGGACCCTTCAGTCCACAGGCCGACGCTCTACCCACTGAGCCAAACCAGTTAGGGCCTAAATATATTTTTATTGATTGATTTCAAGAGGAAGGGAGAATGAGAAATATCAATGATGAGAGAGAATCACTGATCTGCTGCCTCCTGCAGGATCGAGCCAACCTGGGCATGTGCCCTGAAGGGGAATCGAGCCATGACCTTCTGGTTCATAGACTGAGGCTCAACCACTGAGCCATGCCAGCCGGGCAAATATTTTGTTTTTGAACATTTCATAACATCTTGAGAAATTCACTTAAACTCTATTTGCCTCAAAGCTCATCTTTTAAAATAAAGAAACTAGGTTAGATATCTATTATAGCACCTTTTAAGATCTTACAATTCTATAATTTTCATACTTTATTGTGTTACATGATGGGCTTCTTTTAATTTTTTATTTTTTATTTTTATTTTTTTTAAATATATTTTATTGATTTTTTACAGAGAGGAAGGGAGAGAGATAGAGTCAGAAACATCGATGAGAGAGAAACATCAACCAGCCGCCTCCTGCACACCCCCTACTGGGGATGTGCCCACAACCCAGGTACATGCCCTTGACCGGAGTCGAACCTGGGACCTTTCAGTCCGCAGGCTGACGCTCTATCCACTGAGCCAAACCGGTTTTGGCAATTTTTTAAATAAAATATTTATTGTTGACAGTATTACAGATGTCCCCCTTCCCCCCCCCTCCCCCCATTGCCACTTCCATCCGATTCCCACCCTGGTCAAGGCCTTCACCACCCTATTGTCTGTGTATAATGCATAATCATGGGCTTCTGAGTTAGAACAGACCTCTATGTGAATCCTGATTTTGTCACTATGAAATGGGGTAAAGTACTCAACTGCTATGAATCTCAGTTTCCTTATACATAAAATGGGGATAAACAATCACTTCTTCAGAGTTTTATAAGATATAATTTCCCTGCCCGGCCAGCTGGCTCAGTGGTTGAGCATCAACTTATGAACCAGGAGGTCATGGTTCGATTCCAGGTCAGGGCACATGCCCAGGTTGCGGGCTCAATCCCCAGTGTGGGGTGTGCAGGAGGCAGCCAATCAATTATTCTATTTCACTCTCCCTCTCTCTTCCTCTCTGAAATCAATTAAAATATATATATATATATATATATATATATATATATATATATATATATATATATATATATTTTTTTTAAAACGATATAATTTTCATAGACCACAGAACTGCAGCTAAACAATGTTAATTCCTCCTCTTGGTATCCAGGCAGTAATAGCAATGTTACAGTAAGACTGAAAGTACTCATATTAAGTATAAACACAATAGCATTTTGTAGCTCATGATTACTTATATTAATAATGTAGGTGCACTCACTTCTGACAAAGCTGATTGAAGAGAGCTTTAGGAGACAGAGATCCTTTGTCAGTTTCCTTCATGCTGTGAAGAAACAGGACCAAGGCTGAGGTCAATGGTCCAGGGCTTGAAAGTTCCACCATTAGTGGATCCTTTAAAAACAAGATCAACTCTATGTCAGAAATATATATTATTTTAAATCAAATAGTTCTAGTTCGTTTCAGTGATGACAACTAAATTCCCTCAACTGTATTAAGAAACTTTAGTCCCTCATATATAAAAATATAAAAATGAAAATTAGAATTAAATGCTTTATCTTGAAAAACACAGGTATTCTCATATTGTCTGCCCTTTACTAGTACTTAATAAAACTATTAGCTTAAGAATGAAATCACCAATTTTTAGTTGCTTATAACTGTCCCTTAATGTGCTCTCCTAAAAGTAAAATTCTTCATCTGCTTGATATTTGTACATTTTCACAAATAATCATAAATTATATTTATATTAGCAAAACTCCATACCCTTCTTTCCCCCAAATATTTTACTGCTAAATAAGGAATGGGGGGACCAGGTATACCATCTCTCTCTCTCTTTTAAAAGGGAGAGACAGCCCTAACCGGTTTGGCTCAGTGGATAGAGCATCAGCCTGTAGACTCATGGGTCCCAGGTTCGATTCCGGTCAAGGGCATGTACATTGGTTGTGGGCACATCCCCAGTGGGGAGTGTGCAGGAGGCAGCTTATCGATGTTTCTCTCTCATTGATGTTTCTGGCTCTCTATCCCTCTCCCTTCCTCTCTGTAAAAAATTAATAAAATATATTTTAAAAAATAAAAAAAATAAAGGGGAGAGACAAAAAGCTGGGCAAAAGTAGCTTAAATTGGTGAAGGATCAATGCACTTTATTCTAGAATTTCTATTCCATCGCATTTTGTTTTCTAAAATGTTATTTTCCCCAGTAATACCCCTCTCCTTATGCATAATGAGTAAAAATGCAGATCCCAAATATAATCCTCGAACATTATAGTATGTTATCTTCTAGGATAACTGCAACCTGTGTATGTGCCCTCGCCTGGAACTGAACCACCCTTTTTGGTGCATGGGGACGGGATGACGCTCTAACCAGCCGAGCCATACTGGCTAGGGCTCACCTCACTTTAGAAGAGGGCATTGGGATCTACCATAAAAATGTTAAGGGGCTAAACAGGCAATGAATTTATAGTCTGCTTTTTCAATAATATTGTCTTTCAAAACTGTCTCCTTTGAAGAAAAATCTAAGATTACTACAGTGGGCTAAGAAATTCTAGAAGAACTCTTTCTTAAGTATTTTTGAAAACCAGATCATGAGCTATTCATACACTCTTTCTTCTTCTAAAACACACACACACACACACACACACACACACACACACACACACACACACACACCACTTTCTAACTATAATCATTATTACTAAAGTTAATGCTCTCCAGCCAAAGACCACCAGGAACACACCTGCAGTTGAACAAGGTGAGTTTACTGCTTGATACACTGAGGGAGAACACGAACCATGGGGAACCATGGGGTGTCTTAATGAGAGCATATTTGAAAGAACCAATATAGGATTGGGGCTCTAGTTGGGTAATTCAGCAGGGAGGCTAAGCAAGCAGAGGTCTGCTCTTGCTTGGACAGTGTCAGAAAGTGGGGGTAATTCTATGATTAGGTATCTCAATAAATCTTATATGTGGGTGTGTGTGGGGAGATGAGAATGAAGATAAACTAATAAAGAAATAGCACTCAGAAGGCCTGGGGGGGGGGGGGGATGCAGGGTGGAGGGGGGGTCAATGGGAAAAAAACAAAGGGGACATCTGTAATACTTTTAGCAATAAAGATAAATTGAAAAAAGGAAAAGAAACAGCACTCAATCGTTTTGGCCAACAGACAGGTTGTTTAGAATTTTCTAAGTTGCCGAAACCGGTTTGGCTCAGTGGATAGACGTCGGCCTGCGGATTGAAAGGTCCCAGGTTCGATTCCGGTCAAGGGCATGTACCAGGGTTGCGGGCACATCCCCAGTAGGGGATGTGCAGGAGGCAGCTGATCGATGTTTCTCTCTCATCGATGTTTCTAACTCTCTATCTCTCTCCTTTCCTCCCTGTAAAAAATCAATAAAATATATTTTTTTTTAAAAAGAATTTTCTAAGTGATAGAGCAACCTGGTTATTTGAAATCATGAAGTGACCTTGCCTTGCCTCATTTATTAGACTGAAAGTAGCCTGGCCTTGCTTTGCCTCATTTATTAGACTGAAAGTAGCCTGGCCTGGGGTTGGTATTCTGTGAATTGTTTGAATAACATGGCCTAACTGCGGGTGCCAGGCCAGCTGCTGGATGTCAGAGGTTGCTTTGTTCCCTCCTCATTAGCTTAAAAACCTATGATCAGATTAGGCTTCAAAAAAACCTTTAGATGTTCACTATTAAAATTAATCTACCTTTAAAGAACAAAAATGCTATATTTAAGCAAATGTCACCAGTAACTACAAAACAGGAGCCCTAGACATTTTACTCAACAAAAGTCAAACTCTCTGCTCTGGCTGATGTGGCTCAGTTGGTTTAGGGTCACTCCGAAAGGACGCTGGTTCATCTCAAAAGAGCTCTTATCCAGATAGTTACATTTCTTACCATCTGAGAGTCTGAGGAAGGGAAAATCTTGAGTATTGTACCATTTTCTTTGATCTCATTCATCAGTTCAATAAGAATGTAAGACTGTGCCAAGTTCTAAAAGAAAACAAAAGTCTTCTGATTCAGGTATACTATGCCTCTGATTTTATGGAATAAATTACAGTACTCTAAGTTTCAAATTTCATCTTGCATAGGAAACGTTTTTTAACTTTAAAAAATTTATTGAGTACATTTTACATTTAATAAATGTCATAGTTACTGATAGAGCCATGGTAAAATACAGAGAAGACATTTAAGAAGCACTCTGGAAAAGGAAGGTTTATATATGTGTATGACGATGTCTAAAAATAGCCTAATTTCTAGATGAATATTTAGTAGTCATTTGACAGGCTACAGGTGTGCAAACAAATATAAATTAATTAAAATGATCTTTGACATTTTACAAAGCTTTCGGATGCCTCTTACCTGCATAACTGCATTAAAAAAGCAAGTATTTCCTAAATTCGTAATTCCTTTTACAGATGTTACACTGTTGCCTTTTTTTCCCTTCTTTTTTTCATCTGTTTCATGTTTTTCTTCACAAAGTTTTATAATTCTAGAAAATGCATCTAAGTGAGAGAAAACATAACTGACATGAAATGTAAAATTAAGTACATATCATTTAACATCATTTAAATACATTATTTGACATTAAATAAGCTGTTTCCCCTGAATCAGTACTCCTGAAGGACAGGAATACAAACAAATAACTGTCTTGAGTTTTGTATCTTACTGCTAAAGCACTTCATTTTAATTCATGTTAATTTACACATCTGTACCTCACACCACACTGCAGGTTAAACTCCAGATTAATTGAAAAATTAAACATAAATGAGTAAAGTTAAAAAGTGAGTACAAAAGATCCAGATCTTGGGTTTCTAAATACCATCCCTTACTAAAAGAAATGTACACTCCTTGAAGGAAAGGCTGATTCTTAACCTGGGGCAGCAAAGAGGCCAAATGAGCCTATCACATTATTGTTGTGCCAAAAAACAAGGAAGTGCTCCCAAAAAAGTGATGAATATGTCAAAATACACAGGTGCCACTTCTAATAGGTTCCCACAGGTCCAATATGGTACAGTTTGAATATAAAACTAAAAAAGGGCACTAGCAGATTATTATTCACTGAATAAAATGAAAGTGATTCTGAATTGATAATAAATTTAAAATGGGGATGAAAGGGAGAAAATTTCCTTACAAGAGAATGCCAACTAATAAACAAAAGAAATTCGAAAATCCCTATACAATGGCAATTTTTTTGGTATTCTTGCAACTTTTCTATATTTAAAAACGCCAAATAAAAAGTTAAAAGTTAACAGAATTATAATATAAAAGCTAAAATACCTAAGTGTATAGTACACTGAGTGTGTGTTTTGGGTTTACTAACTTGTATAATTAATGCAAATTTGAAAATTATAGTATATGTTTAATAACAATATGAAAATGAAGAACAATTCTTAACACTCATGAACTAACACAATTATACCTATTTAACAGATTATTTTCTGAATCATTATTATTTGAAGTTTGACAGGAAAGTCCCAGGATCTCAAATCTTTTTGTTTCAACTGAATGTTCTTTTAAATCCCTTTTAACCCTCAGATTGTGTAGTTCTTTACAATTATATACAGTATTTTACTCATCTAATACTGACATGCTGCCTTGCATTGCCAATTAACTGCTAAATGCTTGGCTGTTTGACCCTATAATCAGATGAATGCTCCTTCTTCCACAGGGGTGTGATGTTGGGGAGAACATACATAATAAAAAGTCAATATAAATGAAAAACTACAAGATTAAATAGCAAATAGAGTAGACTTGTTGCCTTCCATGTCTCTGATGAGCTCCCCACCCTGCCATCTGTACAGAAGCATCACGGGGATGAACAGAGGTGGAGGTGGCCCTGTTTTCAGGACAGGGGCAAGAAAACACCATAAAGAGAAACTTTAGTCTTGGCTGCTGGCAGAGTGATGTCACCCACATGCTATTGGTTCAAAGCTTGACTTGGCACCTTTGACTTTTGGCCCCACCCCCCAAAAATAAGGCCTCAATAGATGGGGCTCCAGTATCAATCAAGTGAGGTTATTAACACATTTTTTCACGGACTTTTCATAAGAATTAAATGAGCTGCTATTTGCAAAGTAGTTGGCATGGTAAGCACTGTGTGTGTGAAAACAGTCCAGCAAGCCACCAAAAATTATTTGTGCCAGAATCCATATCTTCGTGAGCTATCCTTCATGTCTACTGCTGATCTGCTCTCACTTTTTTTCTTCTCTTTAATCATTCCCTGAACTTTCTGAATTTTTTCCCCTCAAGTTTATCTCTTATTTCTGATTGGATTTTCTGAATTGCTAATATAAGTTTTGCCTTTTATACTGACTTCGTGGTTTTCATAATTTCTTGGTTTTTCTTTTGAACATGTGAAAATATTTCATTGAGAAAAAAATGTATTGGTGGCTTCTAAGATGTTTCTATCATTAAGCAAATTGATTGCATGGAAAAGATTTTCCTTTCCAATTTAATTCTTATTACTTATTGTACTATCTGGAGGGCAGGAGAAGAGATCTTTCTTATTCTTCACTGTGTTAAGAACACAGAGCTTAGCGGCAAAGGCTGGTACAATTAGTGGAGGTCACTGAAATGCGGAGGCCAGGCATGGAGAAAAGAGGCAGCAAGAGAAAGCCAGACAGTATTCAAACTTGCAAGTGACAAATGCCAGTCAGTGCTTAGGAAGCATTACACAAACAAGAAGCCCCATAGTGATCCTGGCTGGGTTTGTAAACAAGAGCAGCCCACCTCTTCATTATTTTATCTGAGATTCCAACTGGAGGCTGGAATCGGCAGGTTTCAGGTTCTCACTATAGCTATTGCCACTAGATGGTTTCATAGTGATTTGTAAGATATTTAAGATGAAAGAATAATTAAATCCAAGCATTAGTCCATTTTTTTTTGGCATGAGGTTGTTCTCTGATTTTATATTTACAAAACTCAGTCTCCAACAGGTTAAGTGATTTGCCCACAATCATAATGGTAACCTTTTCATTATAAATTCATTGTTATTTACCAACTAATTTCTCTTCGGTGATTTATGTACAATGAGAAGAATTATAAAAGATAGTAGGACAACATTCTTCCAAATCTGGGTAGTATATGCAACCCCGAAAAAATATGGCTCTTCAAAAGTATTTCCTGTAGTTAACAATCTTAATAAATGTTGCCATATTTTTTAGCTTATTAACATAAAAACAGAGTGATTAGGGGATCTAAACTATATCGATTATATTAACTATATATAAATATATTACATATTTAACACACATTTCTTATTCACTTGGGAAAACACTTCCAGAAATTATATTTTAATCTTATAAAAACGTATCGCATTTTTAAACCATAACATGCCAATTACTTATGTATCTGTGTACTACATTTACCCATTAGATTTCAAAACATCTGGGATAACATCCTAAAGTAAACAATGTTCATAAGACCATCTGGACAAAACTGCAGGCGAAAAAAAAAAGCATAAACATATGGAAAAACAGATTTTACCCTTCCCTTCAGCAGAAAGGGATGACAAATGTCGAACCTAGATATATCCACGCTTCACTGTGTGATGCTTTTCAGCACCACCTGGCTCTCCATGCAGGGCCACCAAATATGGACAGCACTGCCAGAGAGAACATATCCACAGGGCAGTGGCAATACAAATAGTTTACTTCATGGTTAAATAGCTACTTCACACAAGTGGGAAGGATCTATTTGTTGACTTTTACATATAAGTCTGTGAGAACATATTCAAAATTAATTATGCCATTGAACTTGAATATTAAATAGATCAGATAATTTAATGAGAAAATAAAATGACATTTTCTAATAACTATTTACATTTGTTTTATCTAAAGCGCAAGTTTTTCATTTTACTAAATAGCACATTTATAAAATGTAACAATTCAAACTTAATTGATTTAACAAATGTTCATTGAACCACTACCTATAAATACTGCTTAGATTTATGGCTACAGTATAAGGAATTGGTACATAGTGAACAGCACAGAGACAGTAAGCCTTAAACGCATGAGAATATCTTAGGAAAACTTTAGAGACTAAGCATACATGTACATTTACTCACTAAGAAACTGTCAACTTGAAAGTTTAAGATTCTAGATTAAAACTAGGGTGTCTGAGAATCAGTCTCTCAATTATCTGACATACAAACAAGTATCAACACTAATAAAAGAGAAAAATGGTAATTGGCGTACGAGCTACCCTTTTCATTGGCTAATCAGGGCTATATGCAAATTAACTGCCAACTAAGATTGGCAGTTAACTGCCAACAAGATGGCGGTTAATTTGCATATGTAGGCACAATGCAGGGAGGCGAAAGGGAAAGCAGGAAGCAGCCCCCTGCCACTGACAGTGAACAGAAACCCAGGGGGAGCTAAGAGCTGGGGGGCAGGGCAAAGGCGGCCCTGGGGCCGCCTTTGCCCTGCCCCCCAGCCATGATCGGAGAATCAGGCGCCTTTGCCGCCCTGGCCAGTGATAGCAGGAAGTAGGGGTGGAGCCAGCAATGGGAGCTGGGCACGGTCGAAGCTGGCAGTCCCAGGAGCTAGGGGTCCCTTGCCTGGGCCTAAAGCAGAGCCCACGATCGTGGGGCCGCTGCAGCTGCGGGTCCCCGCTGCCCGGGCCGAACGCCTCAGCCAGAGGCGTCAGGCCTGGGCAAGGGGCCGATCCTGCGATTGGAGGGTGATGGGGGTCAACGCCTGAGGGCTCCCAGTATGTGAGAGGGGGCAGGCTGGGCTGAGGGACACTCCCCCCCACGCACACCCAGTGCACGAATTTCGTGCACCGGGCCCCTAGTGTTTTAATAAAAAGCAATTTATTACTTGTACTAAAGAATGATTACTGATCATTTTGTTTTGAGAGACAACAAAGCTCTCTCAATCTAGCAGTGATTCTAGATCTTATTCACTTTAAGAACGCTTTCTTCATAAACACAGAGCCAAATGCACCAAGGACTGAACTTCAAAATGTTTTAAAGTATAGCATAATTAGCCCTAACCAGTTTGGCTCAGTGGATAGAGTGTCAGCCTGCGGACTCAAGGGTCCCAGGTTCGATTCCGGTCAAGGGCATGTGCCTTGGCTGTGGACACATCCCCAGTAGGGTGTGTGCAGGAGGCAGCTGATGGATGTTTCTCTCTCATCGATGTTTCTAACTCTCTATCCCTCTCCCTTCCTCTCTGTAAAAAATCAATAAAATATATTTTTAAAAAAAGTATAGCATAATTAAAAGGACAAAGCTGCAACAGCATTTTAAAAAAAGACAAATAATACAAAATTCTGATTATCATTTGTTTTGTTCTCAAGTTTTACCTGAACTCATGACATAGCTATGATTAGAAAGAATTTCAGGGTTAGAAGATTATTTTACTAAAAGGGATTTACTCTATCTCACCTCTATATACCAACACTGTCATCAAATACTACACATGTGTAATCAAGTAACGTAGACACCAGAATGTAAAGAACATTGAGAAAACTTCAGGCATTCTAGGTAAAAATTTTAAAGCTCTTTTATGTCTCTGCAGTTTACCTTTAAGCCTATAATCTGAGTACTCAGAGCTGCTAGTTGATTGAGTAACCTGCTAAGGTTTTATACATACTCAGGTCTTGCAAGATAAATGGATGAAGTACCAGCAAAGCACAACCGCCCCCCATCCCCCCCCCAAAAAAAGAAAGATTGATGGATCTGGCAACAATGACATTAAGAACTTCATTATTATCCAAAACCCTCTAAAAACTGTCAACAAAGTTAAATAGGGAAAATGGATGCTCTTGTCAACTTAACCTTTTGTATAATCTTTCTGGAAGGTAGTTTAGAAACGGTAATCAAAATTTACGATATGTTTATAAATTGGCCAGAAATCCCCCAAATTTTAACCTATAGAAATAAAAGAGCAAGTACATAGAGATGCAGTTTTTTCTTATCATGGGAGAAAAGTGAAAACAACCAATAGTGGGTTTGTAGCTGAGTAATATTAAATGTCTCTTTTCTCAAAGGTATGAATATTTGTGCATTACTTTGATTAAACCAGAAGGGAAACCTGGTGCTTCCCAAGTTTCCCAGAGGCATGGGAAAAGTAAACTTATTTGGTTGCTTGCTTATTTAAAAAAAAACAAACAAAAAACCTGTGAGAGCATTATCTCCTCTGATAATTGTCCCCAATGCAGAGAGATATGAAATCAGCTAATAGTAATAGAGAGTAGATTCAAACCCCAGCAGGCTGGCTTCAGACTCTGCACACTTAAACATTATGATCTACTATTTTTCTGTATAATAATGGTTGAGAAGATTAATATGTGCGATAATTTAAGACACTGCTGAAATTCTAGTGATGATATCTGAAAGATAAAGCCACTATTCTTAAGCAAAGCAGGATATACTGGATATTTTTGGTGTGTAAATTTATAGCTATATTAAAGTTTATGGCAGCCCTTTTCAAATGGGCCTCAAAAGAATTAAGCCCTAATGCCCTAGGCACCCAATGTAAGCAATTAACTTCTCCTTAGGTATCCAGAAGAGTATAGTAAGGGGACATCTTTGGGAGAACTGAGAAAACAGTCACTCAAATAATTCTCTATGCTCTGTAGTTCAAACAAGGAACCCCAGATTTAAATCCCTATAGGTAACAATTAGTTGTGTTTTGAAAGTCCGATATCTTTTTGTTCCTAACCCCTTTTATAAAGGGGAATAACTACTTTTAGTATTTATTTTTTAAATGCATATTTCTTAGTCTTACAACTGTCACTTTTTTAAAAATAATTTTTATTTCTTGAAATATTAAAAAGAGTATTATATATGTCTCCTTTTTCCACCCCCTTGACATTCCCCCGGCCCCTACCCGCTAGTGTCTTGTGTCCATTGGTTATTCTTATATGCATACATATAAGTCCTTCGGTTGATCTCTTAACCGCCCCCCCGCCCCCCCGAAACCCTCCCCAGGCTTCCCACTGTAGTTTGACAGTCTGTTCAATGCTGCTCTGCCTCTGCATCTACCCCTGTTCATCAGTCTATACTGGTCCCCATTATCTGTCCCAACCTCACTGGAGCCGTCCCAACCCCACCGGGGCCATCTCGGCCTCACCGGGGCTGTTTCAACCTCACCGGGGCCGTCCAGTCCTCACCGGGGCCCTCTCAGCATCACTGGGGCTGTTTCAACCTCACCGGGGCCACAACTGTCACTTTTAAGCAGAACAAAATATATTACTTTTTTTTTTTAAAAAAAGGTAGTTATTACATTCAATTTGTCTATGAAAGGACATTATTTATCTTCAGATATATTGTTTCAGATCCCAAATATACCATTTACTTTCTTATTTAAAAAATAGATAGAGCAAACTTAATAAAACCAAAAGAACCAACATAAGTTAAAATTTTTATACCAAAAGCATAAGTTTAATAAATTTAATGGAATATTTAATTCTCTCTTTAAGTTCTTTGAAAATGGCATCCAACCAGTATTTAAATTATGGGCCAAATTTATTGCTTTAGGAAAAAAAATGTGAGATTGTCAGTTACCTGTCTAGTTCACAAACAGCAAACCAATATTTAACAATATTATTTCATCACGAATTCCTGTTTTTGGTATTTGTAGAATACTTACATGACATTTACAAGACTATCGAAGTGACAAACGAGCCTTTCAGAGGTATCGATCCACTTTCTTTTTTAAAATATATTTTATTTATTTTAGAGAGGAAAGGAGAGGGGGAGAGAGAAACATCAATGATGAGAATCATTGATTGGCTGCCTCCTGCATGCCCCCCACTGGGTATTGAGCCCCCAACCCAGGCATGTGCCCTCAGCCAGAATCAAACTGGGACCCCTAAGTCCGCAGGCCGATGCTCTATCCACTGAGCCAAACCAGCTAGGGCTTGATCCACTTTTTAATAATATATATTTCTGGGTGGGTCTCACAAGAAAGTTTTCTTGCTCTTTTTCAATTTTGTGTTATATGTGAGGATTTTATTGGTTGTTTTTAGTTTTCTGGTATGTGATTGAAAGGGAGGGTGTGGAGGGATTTTTTTTTTTAAAGCAAATCGTAGCATCAGATGTAAAATCCACACAGCTATAAGCATTCTTCTGAAAACGTGCACTGGGGTTCCCTCAACTGTTTAATGCAATTACCTAAATCAGTCATGTAGTATTAATGTAATTTGCTCATTGCTACAGCTGAAAAGAAGTTTAATCTTTAAAAAGGAAAAACTTGCTGCCCCAAGACTCCTCTACCTTGGAACCAAACATTACCCCACCTGTTTATTCTTAAAATTCCATTAACCATTAGTCTTATAAATCTTTATTTGATTGTGTCTTAAACTGATATTGCCACATGAATGGGCAGGTATACATACAAAGGCATTCCTATCTATCTCCACACTGTAGACACAAAATTTTTCTAAAATACAAAACTAATCATCCATATCTCCACTAAAAATTAGTGGCTCCTCACTGCCTTCAGGATAAACTACACTTACAAGGCCCTTTAATATCTTCCTATTTACCTTTAGAGTCTCACCTCTCACCATTCCCTAATACAGAAAACTCAACCTTGCAGCTCTATAAAATTCCCTGAACTTTATCAAGCTCCCTCATCAAAGAGCTATTCCTCTCCCTGAAAACATAACCCCATGCCTCTTTGCCTAGCTGATTTCTAGATATCTTTCAGCTCTTGGCTTAGAAAGGTCTTCCTCTACATAAAATGTTCCTCCAGTCTAGGATAGAGACTACTCCCAAGTGTTCTCACAGCCCCCTGTACTTACTCTTTCACAGGCAATTATAATTAAGTGTGATGTATCAATATCCCTTCCTGGACCAAAAGATCAATAATGGCAGGAACTGAGAAATAAATCTGTCTCATTCACTGCTATATCTCCAATAGCTAGCACAACGATTGGCTAGAAGTGCAAATGTATAAAAAAAAACCTGAATGAATAAATAATTTGATAATATTCAGCGGTTATTTTGGGAAAAAAATGCAAAGCTTATCTACTTCCCCAGTATAAACTGATTACATGCTAGTTCAGTTCAATTCAGCAAGTATTTACTGCTTAGCCGCCTCAAAAAGAATATAAGCCAGGGTACAATCCTCAAGGAACATACAGTTTTATAAATAAGACACACAAACACATGAAAGCTACTAGTAAACACCACAAAACCCTGTATTATTTCATTCTAAGGTACCCTGAATAGAAGAAAGGAGATAAGACAAAGGATTGGGCAGGTGTACTTGGAGTAGGATTTGAGTGAGCCTTAGGGCAAGTAAGGCTGAAGACAGAAAACAGAAATGTGCTAACTCAGCAGTTCTGAAAGTGAATCTGAAAACAACCTCCTGAAGACACCATCCTCCTTTCCGGGTCCGTAAGGTCAAAAGTACTTTATAAGACTATGATGTTAGTTGCTTTTTTAAATGTTTGCTTCCATTCATTCTCAATTATATCAATAATAAATGCAGTATTCCAGAGGCTACACTCCATGTGATAGCACATTGAATGCAGAAGTAGGTATGAGAACCCAGCTGTTTTCTATTAAGCCAACCATTAAAGAGATTTGTAAAAATGTAAAACAGTGCCACTTACTCTCTGTAAAAAATCAATAAAATATATTTTAAAAATGTTATTTGTGTTCAAATGTCATAAAATTATTGCTAATTTTCAGTGAATTAATATTTTAGTTTTCTTAGTTTTAATTTCTATTTCGATAAGTATTGATTTATAACCTATCTAACCAAAGCTCTTTTAAGTCCTCAATAATATCTTAAGTGTCTAATGGGCTACCAACCCTGAGCTAGTTGTTTTTAAGAGATGGATGAAGCCTAGATTCTCTGTGTAGAGAAGATAATTTAGATATATTAGGCATTCGCTCAGGCACTGCATAACTTAAAAACATGTTTAAAGTACAGGTATGGACTTTCCTCTCAGTAAAGTTATTTTTACTTAGTGCAAAATATAAAAACAATCTTTAAACATCATTTTTATTCTTCTACCTAAATACAACATATAGATTCATATGTTTTGAATTACTGTACATATATGGACGTTTTTATATTTCTAGTCTTCACATTGATAATTTAAAGTCGTTGCATAATCATATCCAGCATTCTTACAAACCTCAATAGCAACTTTCACATTTGGTTTTTAAAGTATTTTCTAAAAATTACTAAAGCTTCATGCAGAAAGAATATGGAAAATTACTATCCCAAAAAAACTTACTTCTAGAATACCAAGGGATCTTATGTTATACCAAACTTGCCTGAGGCATCCTGTAGCTTGGAAAACAAAGATAACCCCATTTTGCCCGCGAACTTCTGGAAACCTTGAATTCAGAACTACATCTCTCTCCAGCTTTGAAAGCTCTACACGCTCTCAAATTCCCTCAAGAACCTGTTTCCCATCATTTCAGGTGCTACCCATGGTTCCCTAAACACAATTAAAGCTTGCATGGGTCCTTTCCACACCTGAAATAACTTTTTATCTAATCTGGACCCACCCAAAGTTCATCCTTTAAAGGTCAACGTGGAAGCAACTCATCCCAGATTTCTGAATTTCTTTCAACTGAATGTTACATCCCTCTTTGAATATCTAAAGGACTTTGTGTAAACATCTCTCAAAATACAAATTATACTCTGCTTTCATTATCATCACTTTTTAAAAAAAGATTTTTTATTTTTATTTTGAGAGAAGAAGGGAAAGGGAATGAGAGAAATATGGATCAGCTGCCTCCTGCACACCACATTATCAATATTTTTTATCTCATCACCTCTTTTAGATCTTAAACTTCTTTAGGGCAGGAACTGTTTTATCATCTCTATTTCTTGAGGCCCACGGGAAAGAGGGGAAAAAGTGCTGAGGAAAATGAGGCTCAGACAAACTATAATCTACCCCACATCACATAGCCAGTGATTGACAGAGTCCAATGTGAATGCCAAACTGCCTGACTAAAAGCCCATGTGCTTTCTACCTATTATCCCAATCTCCCTTCCTTACATCCCTTACAACAATAAATACTCAAGAAATGTATAAAATTAAATGGAATCAGACTGGCTTTGTTCTTAATATCAAGGAACCTCTTAGGTGAAAAATACAGAAAAAATAATTTCTACAATCGTACTTTTGCCACCTTAGCATCATACCCACATATATATTATCATACCCAACAGAACACGTTTCATGTGCAGTTTTCAGGAGACAGCCCTGAGACCCACATCTCTGTTCCTGAAGTATTAAATGTCTACCAACACCATATTTTTCCTGATTCTTGATTTGAGCATAATTGGAGATGACAGAATAAGATTTCAATAAATGTTTGTTGAATCAATGTGATAAAATTAATAATTTCTTCTACTGTCCAGGAACCTGAATTTACTTTCTCTAGTTCCTCCTCTAATTTCTTCACCATTACTATCTCAGAGCAATAATAGTTAACAAATACAATATATATTGGGCTACAGAAAATACAGCAAGGCTCCCTGGAGGATCAGGCCTAAGCTGGCAGTCAGACATTCCTCTGGCAGCCCAGAAGCCCTTAGGAGATGTCCAATTGTTGGCTTAGGCCCGCTCCCCGTGGGCATCGGCCACAGCGGGATGGTGGAGCAGGTGAGCTGTGGTGCCAGACCAAGGTGGAGTGCTGGTCACTATCACTGGGGTAAGCTTCTGGTGGTTAGTGAAAATTCTTTGCTCCTGCGCGCTCACACCTGCTGCCGGTGCCGGCCCTGCTCATACTCCCTGCTGGTGCTGGCCCCAATTGCTCTGCGCTGTCAGCGGGTGTGAGCAGGGCCAGCGCCATCAGTGCATGGGGGTGGTGGTGGTGGCGGAGGCGGCAGCAGCGGGAGTGGGGCTGCCTTCAGACAGGGGACCAGGGGCTGAAGGAGGAGGGTCCGGGCGGGGGTGGGGAGGATGTACTGAGACCCGCCCCTGTGCCCACTGCAGCCTTGCACCCCACAGTTCCTTTCAAGTTGCACGAATTCGTGCACTGGGCCCCTAGTACCAAATAAAGTATAAAACCTAGCATGTAGCAGGGACTTAATATTTCTGAATGAAGAAACTGTTTCCCTCTTACTCTTAATTTATAGTAACATGTATTATATACTGTTTATATGTTAGATAACAAAGTATATAATATATAATACATCGCCCAGCTGGTGTTGCTCAGTGGTTGAGTGTCAACCCATGAACCAAGAGGTCACTGTTCGATTCCCAGTCAGGGGACATGCCCAGGTTGCGGGCTCCATCTCCAGTAGGGGTGTGCAGGAGGCAGTCGATTGATGATTCTCTCTCATCACTGATATTTCTATCTCTCTCTCTCCCTCCCCTTTCCTCTCTCTGAAATCAATAAAAACATATATGTAATACATTACTATTATATAATAAAGAACTTGCCTCCCTTTGCCCCAGGTTCCTGAGAAGTACCCACTAAATCCTTGGATATCTAGAGTAATTGATAGTTTATGTTAACAAATTAACAAGGTGTCTTTTACACTCATTGTGGGTGCCCAGACAGTTTATGCTAATGAAATGACTCAGGATGGGAGCCAGTCAAGCCAGAAAGGCCAACCTTGTGATTAGAGACTGAGTTAAATCATGTGGCAAAAGCTTATTCAATGAAATTCTAATAAAAACTCTGGACATCAAAGCTCTGGTGAGCTTCCATGGTTAACCATACTCTGTGTACTGTTACACATCAGTGTGTCAGGAAGTTGATGCTTTCTGACTCCACAGGAAGAAGATACAGAAGCTTCATGTTTGGGACCTTCCCAGGCCCACTCTATGTGTCTTTTTTTTTTTGGCTAGTCCTGACTTGTGGCTTTTTTGTTGTTGTTGCTATAATAAAATTGTAATTGTAAGGTTAGCACCTTTCCTGAGTTCTCTGAGTCATTGTGGTAAATTTCTCAACCTAAGAGGGTAGTAGAAACCCCTGAATTTGTAGCCAGCTGTTCAAAAATGTGGGTGGTTTGATAACTCCTGAGCTTGAGAATGGTGAGTGAAGTGAGGGTGTCTTGTGGGGGCACTGAGCCCTTAATCTGTCTAACACCAGGTAGTTAGTGTCAGGACTGCACTATAATTACAGCACAAGTAACAGATATTTCATAAAAATGCATCAGGCATTAAACAAGCATTTTTACATACATGATTTCTAAATCTTTAGAAAATATCTCTAAGTCTCACAATAACTGCACATGATAGAATTATTATCCTAATTTTCTAAGTAAGAAAACTAAGGAGTAAAAGCTACAGAGATGGTGGAGCCAAAACTCAGAATCAGCACTATCTGACTCAAAAGCCCAGAATCTAGTCACTACCCTCACCAGCTTCTCATTACTGGTCAAATACTGTAAATACGACACAAGGTAGCTATGGAAGAATGCATGGCACCTGAACTGAGAGGTAACTGTAAAATCTAAGGTACTCTGTATGAATTTACGAACTCTTTATATGAAATGTAAAATAGTGTAATTTAATACAAATTTCCTTAGCAATTGCTTAACTTACTTGTTTGCGTTTTGGAAACATGTTTCTGGAGAAAATCAACTATCTGAGCCAAAACCTTCTTATGACAATGTGTTGATAATTTTTCATCACACTCGTAACACCTGAAAACATATAACATTTAAGCAAATTCTGAAAGTATCTTCAATAATTTTGCACGTGAGGTAATAAAGTTGGCACTTACCTGCTTTTGTCTTTCAATTATGAGAGTAAGGGAGGTAGGTACAAAGGGTGAGGCACCAGGAAAATCAAGAGAAATAAGCAGTGGACAGTTAATACTGAACCTTATTATTCAATTAAAGTTTTGGTAGTTTATCCTAAGTGCAATGGGACGCCATGAGGTGTTTTCAAGCAGGAAAGTGATATTATCCACTTTAAATTTAAAAACACCACTCTGACTAATATCAAATTAGAGGGTAGCGGGAATAGAAGCAGATCAGTGGATCTTGAAAACAATGAACAGATTTATTTTATATATTTTCAGGTTTAGACATGAGAAGAGAGAAGTGGATGGAGGTACGTCAGTGATTCTCAAACGGGAGCAATTTTGCCCTTAGAAGACATTTGGTAATATTTTGAGCCCATTTTGGTTGTTACCCTGGGGAAGCTGCTACTGACATCCGTGGGTAGAGAGGCCAGGGATGCTGCCAAACATCCTACAACGTACAGGACAGCCCCTTACAACCAAGAATTATCAGCCCAAATGACACTAGTACTGAGACTGAGAAATCCCGGTTTAAATAAAATAAGACTAGCTGAGAGTTAGTAATATGTAAAGCTGGGTCATGGATATAGAGGAAAACTTCATTATACTATTTGTCTACTATTGTTAAAAGGTAAAAAAATAAAACAAGATAAAAAAGGGAAGAAAACAACACTGCGAGGCTTCTGGTTGAATACTTAGTTCCACTTATAGAGATGGGGAAGACTGGCTGACATTAGTGTTTTATTTTGTTTGAGGTTTAATTGGAAAGAATGGGTTAGGGAATGATTTCCAAAAATGCATACCTTTTCAGAAAACCAACCTCCACTAAGTTTACTCATTAATGCATACAGTACTAATATGGGTTTCTTATATATATTATCATTACCTGTTCCCTTTATCTTCATGAGATCCAAAGATCAAATAAAAACATGTGTTTGAAAGCAATGAAATTTGATAAACGTAATGTGTTGTACTAACACTAACTTATATATTCACAATCTTCTTATAATTATTAATGGTCCTGGGATCAATGGCTATAAACTAGATTTAGGTTCCTTTCCTAAATAGTATTTATAGTCAAATATTTACTGAGTGTCCCCTCTCTCACTTATACACAAAAATAGACACAAAGATAAATCCATGAAGGAAATGAGTCACAGAAAACATCCCCAAATGACTTTTTGATAAAGAATTTAAACAATTTAATAACAGTTACCAGGCTTACATGATAGATGCTCTATATTTACTAATGTAACTATTGTCAAAAATAATAAAATATAATTGCTCATTTTAAAGATGTTGAAATGTCAAGAAATTTTTATTGACATTGTAATTTTATGTTTACTTGTTATAAAATATACTGTAACTTTAAGAGTACAAAAAGAAAACGTAAATAAAAGCTGCACAATGGCAGTGCAGTTGGAGAAAAGAAGACAGCTCAAAATAACTTAATTCTACTTGTTTTCATTAGAAGTAAAAAAAAAAATTTTTTTAATTGAGCATATACTATGAGCCAGTCACTGTTCTAAGTGCTTTACATGTATTTTATGGTTTAATTCCTCACAACAATCCAAAAAGTATTATCATTTTAAAAATAAATAACTTTACTGAAGTATAAGATTTTATTTTTACATATGACAAACTGAGACACTTTAAAAAGCAGTCATTCATACATTAACTTTTAAGTGTTAAATCAGATTCTTGCTTAGGCATAAGAATCACCTATGGAACTTAAAGATACAAAAGCCCTGATTTCAAAGGGGACCCCTGACACCCCTGGGCTTTTAAAATTCTACTGTGTGTGTGACTCTAACATGAATTCAAAGATAAGAAACTACTGTGCTAATTATTATTATTGATTAACGCAGTACCAAATCCACTATCTAGCAACACTTTTTTAGCCATAATTAAATGATCAAATCTACAATATTCCTTTCTTTTTTCAGTTTCTTAGGTTTTACCCTAGTT
Organism: Myotis daubentonii; assembly: GCF_963259705.1. Classification (NCBI taxonomy): domain Eukaryota; kingdom Metazoa; phylum Chordata; class Mammalia; order Chiroptera; family Vespertilionidae; genus Myotis; species Myotis daubentonii. The sequence goes on along the minus strand of NC_081845.1, from coordinate 45,285,356 downwards.
CAGGCTGGCCTCTCTTTAATCCAAATTAGTGAAATTTTCTATTGAAATTGTTAATCTTTTTAACGTTTAAGAATTAGATGGGAGCCTGACCAGTGTAGCTAACTGGTTGAGCATCTATCTATATGAACCAGGAGGTCACCGTTCGATTCCTTGGTCAAGGCACATGCCCAGGTTGTGGGCTTGATCCCCAGTGGGGGTGTGCAGGAGGCAGCCAATCAATGATTCTCTCTCATCACTGATGTTTCTATCTCTCTCCCTCTCCCTTCCTCTGTAATCAATAAAAACATATTATAAGAAAATAATTAGATGAGAAAAGAAAACAGTCAAAACCTTTAAATTTCTATAGCTGTATGTGACAAACTTGAATTTCTTCCTTTAAACAGGAAATGATCCTAAGAGCTACAATGGCAGTTTTGACACAGACTGACTTGAGATGAGACTATTCTACCAGGTTCCACTCAATTCTCCCATCACCTTTTCCCATTGCAATGGTCCTCAAACTGTGGTCCCAGACCAGCAGCACTGGCAACACCTGGGGACATAGAAAGGCAAATTCTCAGGCCCTACCCTAAAACTGCTAAATCAGAACTGTAAGCCTGGGACCCAGCAATCTACTTTAACAAGCCCATCCCATAGTTTGAGACCATTGCTTCTTTTAAGACTACTGGGAAATGTTTATTGTGCTGCCACACTAGACATCATCCCCCCCTTCCTCTAGCTCCAATGCACTATTTACATATTAAGTTCCCTCTATTTTTGCCTTCTTTTATTTTAATATGTTTTTATTGATTTTGGAGAGAGAGGAGAAGAGAGGGAGAGAGAGATAGAAACATGGATGAAAGAAACATCGATTGGCTGCCTCCTGTACACCCCCTACTAGGGATAGAGCCTGCAACTCAGGCATGTACCCTGACTGGGAATCGAACCAGTAACCTCTTGGTGCATGGGTCGATGCTCAACCACTGAGCCACAAGCCAGGCAATTTTCCTCCCTCATTCTCCCCAATACTATTGCTTGGAACCAACAACAACAAAAACACAAATGCTGCAACCATCTGACCTTGTGGATGAATTAAATTATAAGATGGTGATCTCTCCTACCAGCCAAAATATTCTAATACTAATTTTAGAACCCTGAAATAAAAACACAAAGTTAAAATATTTTTGTCTTAAGAAAACTCCTGAAAACTCATTCAAGGAACCCTAGGAGTCTATAAATTCTAGTTAGAAAATTTTTGTTGTAAAATACAAGGAAAGCATTTCAATAGTGTTCACTTATACCACTGAAGCTGTGTGGTATGCTGAGGAGAGACGAGGGACTCAAAAAAAAAAAAAAAGACTTGTTTTAGTGCCTGGATTTTTATTGTGTAACCACAAAAAGGTAAATGATATTCAGTGTCCTTATGCATAAAGTGAGGGAACGAAACTTGATTTCCAAGTAAGGTTTCATAGTAGATTCCCTAAGAAGTTCCCTTTTACCTACAGAGCATCACCGTACACTTGACTGCTTCAAGCTCCTTCCTCCTCTAGAACTCGGGATTCTGTATTAGCAAGTTCATTACGAAAAAGTGACTGGAAAGAATTTTTCTATTTTCTTTCTTATTTAAATTTTATATTCATGAGTAATTATTTTCTTAAATTATTCCATAGGTTGTAGTCAGGCTAAAAAGCCTAAGCTGGTATAACATCTTTAATTATTTTACCCATAAAGCTAAAAAAAAAAAAAAGAGGGTATTTTTGTAGTGGACATAAGTACTAACAAAATCTAACTTACCATATAATCCATGAGCTCAGACTAATTATAATACAGTGAAGCTCTGTTCTCCAACTCTTGAAGTGCTTCAATGAATGCTGGCTTTCTGAGTTTTTACCACATCCCTAAAGAGGAACAGATTGCTGTTTTGATTTACATACATATTTGTTTCTAAATCAACCAAAACTTAAATCATACCCAAACTCAAAAATCAATACAAATAGTAAAAGAAGGTCTAGATATGAGAACTATTTTGAGTGAGCTGGATTCCTTTTCAAGTTCTTATAAACCACACATGATTACTTTCTGAACAAAATACCTTTTACTTTACCTTAAACATTTCTAAGACATTTCTTGGAGAGTTCTATCAAAACATAAAATAAATTTATCTTAAGTTCTTAGCATTACTGACAATCCAACTCAAAATAATCATTAAGGAAAATATTTAAGACAAATTCCCACATAAAAAAAAAAAATTTTCTCACCTGAAAACCACACTTGAGGCACAACCAAATCTCAGAAGAAAGTACTGGCTGTCCATCATGGAATCTTCTTTCTTTTAAACATTCTGAGCAAGCTGACCACAGATTCTCAGCTATTGCTTTTTTCACATGATTCACACTGACAGCATGACTTACATGTTGGCAAGTGAAACCTACTGAATAAGACAAAACAAAATTTGAGCATTTTCTTTGCTAAACCAAAGTGCTATCATCAGTAAGCAAACTCACTAATATTTAAATGCTGTAAAAAGCACTGAGATTGAAAAAAAGAACAAAATAACTCATAAAGGATACATATTGCATGCTTCCATTTATAAAACATTTGTGAAATAACATAATTATAGAGTTGGAGAACAGATTAGTGGTTGCCAAAGGCTGCAGATGGGGAGAAACTCAGAGCTGTGGCTGTAGACAGGTATCAACTTTGGGTGGTGATTTAACAGTCAAGTATCTTGATTGTGGTGGTTATAGAAAGCTACACATGTAATAAAATTGCAAAACTACTAATGCATGTGCATAGACACATAGACACACACACACACACACACACACACGAATGCATATATATCTGGTGAAATCTAAATAACCTAAGCACTGCACCTATGTCAGGTTCCTGGTTTTGATATATATAGAAATACAATATGTTAAACCAAGAGAGGTTAAGTGAAGGGTGAGTGGGACCTCCTTGTATATTTCTTTGTACCTTCCTGTGAATCTACAATTAGTTCAAAAATAAAAATTTAATAAATAAAATAAAGGAGATTATTTACTGAGCAGCTACAATGTGTCTAGCATTTTGAATATATTTTCTTTCCATTAAGATACACACCTAAAATCTTTTTTTTTATTCTTATTAAGGTATTACATATGTGTCCTTATCCCCCATTCCCCCCTCCCACCTCCTCATTCATGCCCTCACCCCCCTGGTGTCTGTGTCCATTGGTTAGGCTTATATGCATGCATACAAGTCCTTTGGTTGATCTCTCCCCCTTCCCCTCACCCTCCCCTGCCTTCTTTCTGAGGTTTGATGCTCTGATCGATGCTTCTCTGTCTCTGGATCTGTTTTTGTTCATCAGTTTATGTTGTTCATTATATATGTGATATTTATCTTTCTCTGACTGACTCATTTCGCTTAGCATAATGCTCTCAAGGTCCATCCATGCAGTTGCAAATGGTAGGGGTTCCTTCCTTTTTACAGCAGGGTGGTATTCCATTGTGTAGATGTACCACAGTTTTCTAATCCATTCATCTACTGATGGGCACTTAGGCTGCTTCCAAATCTTAGCTATGGTGAATTGTGCGGCTATGAACATAGGGGTGCATATATCCTTTCTGATTGGTGTTTCTGGTTTCTTGGGATATATTCCTAGAAGTACACACCTAAAATCGTTTTGTTTTGTTTTTTAATTAATTTATTTATTTATTTTTAACTTTTTTTTATTTTTATTTTTTTTTTATTGCTTAAAGTAATACAAAGGGTATTACATATGTGTCCATTTCCCCCCCCCCCCCCCCGCCCTAGCTAGTCCCCTAGCCTCCCCTATCCCCCAGTGTCTTATGTCCATTGGTTATGCTTTTGAATAGACGCTATTTTCATCATTGTTGGGAGAAAGGAGAGAGAGGAACAATGGCATAGTTTACAGGAATAAGAATTCTCAGAATTCTCCTTAATGAATATTCCCAAATAACAAATGATTTTGCATGGTCCTTAATTACCCCTTATAACATATTCCCACTGTGTGCATTGTGTGGAGACAAATGATCAAAATAAGCAAGTATGTTTTTAATTTTCAAATAACCATATTCTTCTCCCAAGGGCACAAAGATGCTTCCATTTCTCCCAAATATCTGAGCACTTTAATTTCTTCACCTCAAATATTCCAAACACCAAGCTGTAACTACCTGCCAAAATCAAACCGAGACTGAGTAACTTGAAGAAGGAAACAGAAAGAGTATGTATATTCCACTTCCCTTTCAAAATGCGAGGCATTCCTTTTCACCTACTATTTAACTGGAGACAGCCTAAACATTACTTCCATTTCATCCTGAAGCCAAAGAATGTGATTCCTGGCAAGTTACTTGTTGTTTTTAAATATATTTTTATTGATTTCAAAGAGGGAAAGAGAGCTAGAAACATCAATGATGAGAATCATTGATCAGCTGCCTCCTGCAAGCCCCCCACTGGGGAATGAGCCCGCAACCCAGGCATTGCCCTTGACCAGAATCGAATCTGGGACCCTTCAGTCCGCAGACCAACACTCTATCCACTGAGCCAAACCAGCTAGGGCCTGACAAGTTACTTATAATAAAATATAATTTTAACAGAAATAATATATCAATCTGGGAAAAGATTAAAACTCCTCATTTTATACCAAGAGCAAATTATAAGAATAGACATAAAGGAGTATGTTTGAACTATATCTGAAGTATGTCTTAAGTCCTAGATTTGAAAAACAAGGATGCATGCCATTAAAAAAGGGCTGTTCGGTGTGTGTGGTGGGGGGGACGAATAAATAATCACTCAAGTTCAAAACCTGCGAATGGGCTAGAAATGGGACAAAGGAAACTAAAAAGAAAATAAACAAATGGGTCTACATCAAAACAAAAAGCTTCTGCACAGGGAAAGAAACCACCAACAAAATGAAAAGAGATCCCACTGCATGGGAGAACATATTTGCCAATGATACATCCGATAAGGGGTTAATTTCCAAAATATATAGGGAACTCATATAACTTAACAAAAGGAAGACAAACAATCCAATTAAAATCTGGGCAAAGGACCTAAATAGGCACTTCTTCAAAGAGAACATACAAATGAGGCACACGCTCCCAACTGGGAATCAAACCCACGACCCAGGGGCTGATGCTCCAACCACCAAACCACACCAGCCAGGGCAGCAGTTCAGTTCTTTGGAAAAATTCTCTAAATATTTCTTTGTTTGAAAACCAATTTGATTCTGTTTTTAAATGACATTTTCATTGGATATAGAATTCCAAGCTGACAGTCTTAATCTTTCCTGAAAAATAAAGATGTTCTTCCATTGTCAAACAAAACCTAGAAATGGTTTTACCACATGCCATTGTTTTGTTTGTTTTTATGTTTTAACATTCTAAGAGTAAAATCATTCCACATAACCTCCTATATCATCTTTGGGATGGGATCTGGTCAGGTTACAACTTAACCATTCTCTGATTCTATAATTCAGATTTCTAATACTGAAATTGTTAATGAATTCAAGATAAAAGACGTTAAAAAAAAAAAGACAAGACCAAAATGGAGTCAGTTATGCAAAGCCCCATGCCACCAATTCAGTTCTTAATTCCTAACTTAATTACAGTTTCTGCCTCTGGAAAGGAATTTTAAACCAGGAATGGAATCTTAAAGCAGTCAACCTGGAATTACGTGGTCAGCACTAGTGAGGTAATCTGCAGGGCACCCACCAACCCTTAAAGCAGCGGTTCTCAACCTGGGGGTCGAACGACCCTTTCACAGGGGTCGCCTAAGACCATCGGAAAATACATATATAATTACATATTGTTTTTGTGATTAATCACTATGCTTTAATTATGTTCAATTTGTAACAATGAAATTGGGGGTCACCACAACATGAGAAACTGTATTAAAGGGTCGCGGCATTAGGAAAGCTGAGAACCACTGCCTTAAAGGAAAGTGGTCGTGCCACACAAACCTGCTTTTTGCTAGTATAACCTCCTTGTCCTGCTCCCTTTTTCCTATAAAAGACTTTCATTTTGGAGCTCCTTTCTGTCTGCTAGATGGGATGCTAACCAATTCATGAATTATTGGATAAAGCCAGTAAGTTATTTAAAATTTACTCAGTCAGATTTTTAAAATAAGTCCCAGGCCCCTAAATTAAGTCAATTAGCTTTTAAATGTCTCACCATATATACTTTTTATAAGAAAATTTAAAAGCTTGAAGTTTTCCTTCAAGAGCTAACCAGTGTTTAAATGGGACCATATTGGGGGGAAAGGGAATATTAAAAAATTCCTTGTGTGTTAATAAGCAGTTTTCTATAATTCGTTTAGTCATAGAATTATCTAAATTTCATCTGACAAGTAGGCCCTCTAGAGATTTCTGAATAAAAATATAAAAATATGTTAAAGTCCATAGTTGTTTCACATTAACAAATCGAAAACAATAATCCAAATCTCCATGTTTTCTACTTTAAATATTAATAAAAAAAACTTTATAAGGATGTCTTCCAGTTTGCAAATAGTGGCATAAAAATCATCACTTCTTTTTCCTCCCAGAAAATATCCAAGGACAAAAAGAAAAAGTAACAAACATCATTTTCAGTGAAACCAGGGTACAGCTGAATATCCAAGTCGCAAAGTCAGTGAAGAGCCCCCACCTTGAAGCAGCAGAGATCAAACAGGAGCACACACAGGAGGCAGAGAGAATACTGCAGCTGTGGCTTTCATAGAGAATGACGTATACTTCGCAGCCACAGGACAAAACCCAAATCTCTGTGCTGCACCAACAGGGGCTCCCCTATATTCAATTTTGTTTTCAGAAGAAGCACAAGTAGAGACTTTCTCATTCAGTAGGGGGGGAACAAAAAAGCCAGCCATATTTGCAAGGAACAGACTTGTTTCTATATGGCAGTTGGGAAGAAGAGATACTTTGGATTCAAAAAACAAACAAACAACAGTGCTGCATAATCCTGGTGGTTGGAAAGAAGCAAAGGCTAAATGACTCAAAACTCAAAATTCTTGTTAGGTCTCAACAGTGCTCTGGTCCTCCTTCCAGCATAAATATTCTAAAACTTACTGGCCCAAGAAAGGCAACCCTACATCAAAAAGTGAGTATTCAAAGTAAAAAATTTAAAAATGCAAATTCTAGGCTGAGATAACATAAGATAAAGGAAGAAAGGAAATGAAAAATCATGGCAGAGTAATCACTGCCAGGAAATAAAAACACAAAACAGAAGCAGAGAGAATACAAACAGTAGTAAAATAACAGGAAGTAACTATCAGAGTTCAGGAAATAAGTGGAAGAAAAAAATAATAAAACCACAAAAACGAAGGCAAAACTAAAGTACATAAGGTGACTGCTGAAAACACACCAAAGGATAAAAATAAGAACAGCAAGCAAAATGAAAAGGAAAGAGGAGTTTTAGAGGATTTGAGGAAAAAAATAACTATGGAAGGAAGACAGGCAAAGGAGAGTTAGCATAAGAATAATCTGAATCCCTGAAGAAAACCATATTAACAAGAGACTATTTAAAGATAAAATTCAGACTTTCTTCAATTCAACAATTTAGCTATCCTGAAACATTATCCAGATTATAAAACATGTAAAAATGGAAATAATATGTTAAAAACATTATATATATATATATATATATATGTATATATATATATATATATATATATATGGCCCAGTGCACAACATTCATGCACTGGAGGGGGAGGGGGGGTCCCCTCAGCCCGGCCTGTGCCCTCTCGCACTCTGGGACCCCTTGGGGGATGTCCAACTGCTGGCTTAGACTAGCTAGCTAGAGCGGGCCTAAGCCAGCAGTCGGACATCCCCGGAGGGGTCGTTAGGACTGCCGCAGTGGCACTGCACTCGCCAGCAGTGAGCCCGGCTTCTGGCTGAGCGGGCCTCCTCCTGTGGGAGCACACTGACCACCAGGGGGCAGCTCCTGCATTGAGCATCTGCTCCCTGGTGGTCAGTGTGCATCATAGCAACTGGTTGTTCTGCCATTTGGTCAATTTGCATATTAGCCTTTTATTATATAAGATATTTTTATTGATTTCAGAGAGGAAGGGAGAGGGAGAGAGAGATAGAAACAATGATGAGAGAGAATCATTGACCAGCTGCCTCCCGCACGCCCCCCACTGGGTTTCAAGCCGCAACCCAGGCATGTGCCCTTAATCAGAATCGAACCCAGGACACTTCAGTCCAGAGGCTGACGCTCTATCCACTGAGCCAAACCAGCTAGGGCTTCAAAACATCTTTTTAAATGAAGAGCTGAACTAACTGGTAAGAAAATAAAGAAAATCCTCCAAGGCCAAAACCGAAGGCATGAGGCTAATGCAGGTCCTAAAGCCAGCAGCTCCCCAGGATCGTCTGCACCTCAGTGACGCTGATGAGGAAAATAAGTCATTTTCTGGGAGGGGAGACAGCAGCCTGACTCTGAACCTAGTTAATTAGTATCCCTAATGCACATTCCTGTTAGCCTATAGTCTAGTCCAGGGGTGGGCAAACTTGTTGACTCGAGGGCCACTATGGGTTCTTAAACTGGATCAGAGGGCCGGAACAAAAGCATGGATGGAGTGTTTGTGTGAACTAATATAAATTCAAAGTAAACATCATTACATAAAAGGGTACGGTCTTTTTTTTTTTAGTTTTATTCATTTCAAACGATCCGGCCTGCGGGCCATAGTTTGCCCACGGCTGATCTAGTCACTGCCCCTTCCTTAATTATCTGGTCTTGCAAGACCTGTTTACCTAAGTACTCCCATTTTACAGAGGCCATAAACCATGAACCATACACAACCCCCGGACGGGGTTATCAGCGCTGGCGCCAGGCCAGGCCTTTAGGTGTGGTCTCTCAGGGCCCCCGTCCCAACACATGGGGCTTTTTGCAAAGCCCACGAAAGGTCTGGAAGTCTGATCCATATTTGGGGGACAAGGAAACCAAAGGGTATAAAGGGAAAGCTTCCTCCATATTGGTTTGCTCAGGATTTGGAAACAGGCTCCCCTAAGTCACGGTACTAGTACATCTGGAAATAAATGGCTTTTTCCTGTATCTCCGAGTACTCCTGTGTGAGTATTTTCCAGTCGCCTGGTAAATTCTGTAACAATGTAAAGACTGGTTTTAATAGACGATGAGAAACAGGGCAATGACAAAAATAAGCCACTTCTGATTACTTTATCAACTAAACAAAATATCAATAAAAACACCAACAGCAGTTTTTGAAACTAAACAAGCTGATTTTTATGTTTATACAGAAAATGGTAAAAACAAAGAGAAAAGATTTTATTAATTAAAAGTATATGTTTAACCACTATGCTGTACATTTGAAACTAATACAAAATAATATTGAATGTAAACTGTAATTTAAAAATAAAATAAAAAATGTATGTTATTTCTTTTCTGCAACACTATTTAGGAGGCCAGTCACAACGTACCAGCAATGTCATCTGAAGAGTCTTCATCATGAGGTATTGTCGGCCTTTTACTTCTTTTGGCTTTCTCAGATAAAACTTTGGATGGCTCTTTCACCCGCATCTGTTATTTACTGAAAAGGTTGGGGGGAGGGGGGGATGAATATAATTTAATCCTCAAAAATAAAATTTTATGTATTATACTTAATGCATATTAAAATTGAGATTACTTCCACTTTAATTGGTCTACTACATCAACAGAGGAAGAGGGGAGGGTCAGCTGGAACGAAAAAGTCTTTATTAAACCAACATAAAATGGCACTTTATATGTGACTTTTACTGACTACTCCCTAGATATATGCTATCTAGGTGAATGAAAAACTAAAGTTCTGATCAATGGAACAAGTGCTGCTTCTAAGTCAGGTGCTCCCCTAGCCCTGTCTGTCTCACTAGCTAGGAGGTAGTAGGAGTTGGTAAAGCTACAATGGACCAGGGATAGAAGCCATGTGCCAAGCACAGTAGAACCACCCCACCTTTCTGTATGACCTAGTGCTAGGCTACTGAGAGAGAAATAAGTTTCTACCTTTCCCCCACTTTTTATTTCATTTTTTTAATTATTTTTTTAAAGATATTTTTTATTGATTTCACAGAGGAGAGGAGAGGGAGGGAGAGAAACATCAATGATGAAAGAGAACCATTGATCAGCTGCCTCCTGCACACTTCACCAGGGATTGAGCTTACAACCCAGGCACTTGCCCTGATCAGGATCAAAACGTGACTTCCTGGTTCATCGGTAAATGCTCAACCACTGAGCCACACTGGCCTGGCTCCCACTTTTTTATTATGAAAAGTTTTAAACTTCCACAAAAATTACAAGAACAATATAATGAATACCCATATACTATCTAAATCCCACTAAAACATTTTGCCATACTTATTTTATCTAAATAGCAATGTGCATATAGACATATATACCTGTATGTTTGTTTTGGGTTTGTTTTTTTAAAATATATTTTTATTGATTTCAGAGAGGAAGAGAGAGGGAGAGAGAATACTGGGGATGGAGCCCACAGCCCAGGTATGTGCCCCTGACCAGAATTGAACCTGGGTCCCTTCAGTCTGCAGGCCGATGCTCTATCCACTGAGCCAAACCAGCCAGGGCTGTATGTTTGTTTTTGCTGAACTATCTGAATGTTGCAGACAGCATGTATCTCTTAAGAATAACAATATTCTCCTATATAATCACATCACATCTCAGAAAATTAACATATTTAATTTCTTCTGCTGACCCAAAAGTGTCTTCTATACTGGTTTTTTGAATAAGGATTCAATCAAGGCTTTTGTATTGGTTATGTCGCTTTAGTACTTTTTAATTGACAACTGTTCTTCCCATAAAAGATGGAAAGTTAACAGTGCCCTACTTTCCTAAGACACTGGCTTTTTTAAGAGATCAGGGCAGTGCATGAGTCATCTTGGAGGTTTTGCTAAAATGTAGATTTTAAAAGGAGACATATGTACTACTATTTGTGATACTTTAAACAATAAAATAAAATTTAAAAAATAAATAAAATGTAGATTTTGATTAAACAAGACTGTTGTCACAGGACCTGAGATTCTGCCTCCTTTGCAAGCTCCCAATGGGAAGCCAGTGCTGGGGGTCCACTTTCAATAGCAAGACTCTAATATCCCCGCATTGAATTTGACTCTTTCCTCATGGTGTTATTTAACTCTATCTCTTATGTTTCTTTAAAACTCAGTTAATTCTCAAGATTTTAGATACAAGTTATGCGATTTTTTTAAACCACTATATTTTGGAGTCTTTATTTTTTTTTTTAATGTATTTTATTGATTTTTTACAGAGAGGGAGAGGGAGAGGGAGTTAGAAACATCGATGAGAGAGAAACACTGATCAGCTGCCTCCTGCACACCCCCCACTGGGGATTGCCTGCAACCAAGGTACATGCCCTTGACTGGAATCGAACTCGGGACCCTTGAGTCCGCAGGCAGACGCTCTATCCACTGAGCCAAACCGGTCAGGGCTAGCGTCTTTATTAAAGTAGCTTAGCCTAAGTCCTACCTAGTATCACCCTGCTTCATGGCTCAGCTACACTGTAATATTCATGATGATTTGTTTATTTGCTTTTATTGGTCAAGGTGCAAGAATCTTTCAACTCAGTAATAAATTCTGAATCTTGATTTAGTTATATAATGTCCCACGTTCGGGAGCTTTTGTGAGTCATTTTATGAGTAATTTCTTTAAGTCCAAGGGTCACCATATTGAACTGCAAAAAATGAGGGCCTTCAAGGTCACAGAGATGCACACGGCCTCTGAGTTCCTTGACCACTTCATTTCTGATTGCCTTTTACCTCCCACTTCCTCATCCCCTTAGCCCCACAGTCCTGCTTTGCAAAATCACTAATTCAAGTATTCCATTCTCTAACCACAACTTCGAGTTCTTCCAGCTTCCTTGCCCAGCCACTCCTGCTCTCCCTTAGTGCCGGGGCTCACAGGAGGCTGCATCTCAACAAGTGCTTTATGTTCTCTGCCTCCCAGAAGGAATCTAATCCAGCAAAATGTCTGTGCAATGTTTTTGCCCAGGGAAGCCCATTACAGACTCGCAGGCCCAGGATTTCTATGGGAGCTGATAACTTCAGCGCAACCATATTATAAAGCATAAACCATATTGTTGCCAGATACCAAACAAGCGCTAGCCTCGCAGGAAGGAGCCTTTCTAAAAAGACAGCAAGCTCAGGCCTACTGTGCTCCTTGCAGCACAAATGCTCTGGACCATTTTTCTCAGTTTTCAACTTCAGCATTACTCTAACATCTGTTCTTTTCTTTAATGTAGGATGTACAACTAAGTTGTTTAGGAATGTTTAATTGTTTAAAAGCAGGTTATGCAAAAAAAAAAAAAAAAAAGCCCGTATTCTTTAAAGAAAAATATTTTTCTTACTCTTGGGCAATTATTTTCAGCGGCGGGAGGCCGGGTTGGGGGAGGGAGGGGAAATTGGGACACAACTCTCCTTTTAGATTCCAGGCTCAAAGAGATGAACAGCACTTACACAGTTTTACTGAGCATCACACTCGCTTCCAAGCACGGCTAAGCCCAGGGGATCCGCACTTCCACCCTACGAGGTAGGGTACTATTATTTCGCCCATTTTACACTTGAAACCGGGGTACACAGAGATTAGGTGACGGGCAGGGTTCCCGGAGCCAGGAAGAGTGTGAGTGTGTGTGTGTGTGTGTGTGTGTGCGCTGGGAGGCGGGGTGATCTGGACCCAGGCAGTCCGTCTCCAGGGCTCAGTGAGTGTGTGTGTGTGTGTGTGTGTGTGTGTGTGTGTGTGTGTGTGTGCTGGGAGGCGGGGTGATCTGGACCCAGGCAGTCCGTCTCAAGGGCTCAGTGAGTGTGTGTGTGTGTGTGTGTGTGTGTGTGTGCTGGGAGGCGGGGTGATCTGGACCCAGGCAGTCCGTCTCAAGGGCTCCCAACACAGCGCGTTGCAGCAAGAGACCCTGTAGACACGCGGCCCCCGGTCACGACCACAAACACCCCCCGTTTCTTCGGAGGAAATGCGTCGTGGAGGAGAGAATGCCGGAGGGAGGCCGGGCCAGAGGGGCGCTGGGCCGCCGCGCGCCCCGGTCAAGGTGAGGCGGGGACTCGGCCCCTCTCCCGCCAGGACGCCCCGGCCCCTCCGGCCGCCGCCCGGACACCGGGCCCGCTCAGCCGCGACCGCACGGCGCTGGATGACCGCCCGGCGCCCCCCGAGATCAGCAGGACGGGAGGGCGCAGGGGGGCCCCTCTCCCAGGCCCATCACGCCCTTGGGGGTCAGGATCGCGGAAGCCAAGACGGAGCAGCTGCGACCCCTCAGCCCCAACTCACCCGCCAGGCCGGGCCTCCAGGTCCACACCAGAAGGGACTGCGCCTGCGCGGCCGTCCCGCCGGCGGCGGGGGCGGGGCCGGGGGCGGGGCCGGGAGCCGGGCGGTCCGGAGGTCTGGGCGGGCGGGCGGGGACCGCCCTGGGGAGCCGCGCACCGGGTGGGGCGTGAACAGGGCGGGCCGGGCGCGGTAAGGCCTGCGTTCTCTCCGTGGGCAGAGCCGGTCGGCGCCCGCTGATCTTAAAATAATAGCGCAGGGCTCCCGTTTGGATTCGAATAGCAGCCTGGAGTGCGCAGCTCGGTCTTCCCAGGGTCGGGATGAAATCTCCCTTGTTGCTGCGCACCTGCTGGGACAGCTTTTTCCTTTCCACGTCACACTGTACAACCAAGTCACATCTGACAGCCATCATACATTACCTTGCTCTTCTTCATTATGATTGTCTTACCTTTCTTATTTTCTGTCTGGACAGGGAACTTCTTGATCTACACCTATACCTCTTGAAATTTAGTTCACCCGTTAAAGTGGTCTGCATATTGCATATGCTTAGTAAACGTAGCTGGTTTGGAAATATTTCAATTGAACTGAAGCAGGGGAGCAGAAGCCCCAGGTTCTATCCCTCCCCTCCCCTTCTAGGTTAGGGCACTACAGGTTGACTTGTGGCCAGACACCTGTCCCCTTACTGACCCCCTCCCCTTTGGGTAATGAAATGTCCACCGAGCTATCAGCGCTGCTCTCCAGTGGGTCACAAGTGGAACTCAAGGCTAAGAAATAGCTGAGTAAGAAATAGTTGAGATGGCCCCAGCGGGTTTGGCTCAGTAGATAGAGCCTGCGGACTGTAGGGTCCTGGGTACCGCTCTGGTCCAGGGCACATGTCCAGGTTGCATGCTCGATCCCCAGTAGAGGGCGTGGAGGAGACAGCCGATCAATGATCCTCTTTCATCACTGATGTTTCTCTCTCTCTCTCCCTCTCCCTTCCTCTCTGAAATCAATAAAAATGTATTTTTTAAAAAATAGTTGAGACAGCCTGACCGGTTGGCTCAGTGGATAGAGTGTTGGCCTGCGGACTGAAGGGTCCCAGGTTCGATTCCAGTCAAGGGCATGTACCTTGAGTATGGGCACATCCCCAGTGGGGGGTGTGCAGGAGGCAGCTGATCAATGTTTCTCTCTCATCGGTGTTTCTAACTCTCTATCCCTCTCCCTTCCTCTCTGTAAAAAATCAATAAAATATATTTTAAAAAAATAGTTTAGACAAACGAAAACTAGTCTCAGCCAGAATTAGCAGTCACGTTTACCTACATTTAGTTTTGGGGCCTAGTTTTGAGGCAACTCTGCCCTCCAGAAACCCCCCCATCCAGAGAGGAGGGACTGAGATGAGTTGCACAACGAACACCCCGACCCCCACCCCCAGCATCAGAGACCACTAGCCACCTCCATTCCCTCCCCTTGCTATGGTGGAAACCTCCACCCAGATTCCATGGGTGTGACTCACTTCCTGAGTTGGCCCACACTCTACTCCTTCTTGAGAGTGTACTGTCACCTTAATAAATCTTATGTGCTTTGTTTACTCTCTGTCTCGCTCTTGAATTTTTTCCTGCCCAGTGACAAGAACCTGGACACTGTCACTGGGGTGAGGCCTCCCTTGGCCTCCCTGTGAGCCCTCCAGCATCAGAATGATATTGCAAACATTAATGCTAGTTATGGATAAGCTCTACAATTCTTATAATCTTTCCAGGTTCTTCAGCATGGGTCAGGTTTGGCCTTATGAATAAAGCCTTGGATTAAGAGTCAAAAGATATTAGAGATAAACCAAAACATAACAACAACAAAACTCCAATTCATTTCTTATGAAATAAAAATTATTTCCATGTAGAGAATTTGGTTAAGGATATTACTAAATGTTTACATTGTGTATGGAAACCATATTTTTATATAATTACCATTTTTTAAAAGAGAACACGGATTACATTAAAGTCTACACTCTATTTCACACTTGATTTTTTTCCACCTGACAGTATATCTTGGACATATTTTCACAGTAGCCTCATTCTTTTATCAGTGAATGGATGTATCACTTTTTTTTCCTCTTCAATTATTCCCTTATTAATGTACAGTTTTCCTTGCCTACTTGTGGAAATGTTTTCTGTAGACTATTAACAATGGAAATGCTGAGCCAACAGATTGATTTCAATTTTAATTTTTGATAGAAACTCTTTTGAAAAAAGTTGTATGAAAGGCAAAACATTTCCTAATTCTTCACTTGATTAAAAAAAATATCTAGGGGTTTGAAGTGGATTTAGAAAGAAATGAGAAAAACCTCAACTCTTTTTAATAATCCCTTCCTTCCTACTTGTCTTATGCCCCCCCAATAAAAAGGAGCAAAGAAAAAGAAAATGAGTTGTTTGAAAATTAATCGTTCATATCAACTTAGCATTAGTAGTCCTCTCCCAGAAAGTTAAATGATTTCTTTCCCTTTCATCCCACTTTAAGCCTTGCTAACTCTCTCTGAAGGAAGAACTTTGACACTCATCTGAGGAGCAATCTCTTTTGACAACATCTTTATGCTCTAAGAACTCTTAAATAAACCAAGTTTGGCACTGTGCTAGATATGAAAGGACACATTCACCTTTTCAGAAAAAAAATCTTACAGGAACATATTTCTCAAATAATTAGTCATAAACATTAGGAAAAAGCTGTTTAGTAACGTGTGCTCTTGCCAAAGCATAAATCATTAAAGGTGATTCATGGAGACATATACATTGTTTTCATGTCTGTGTCCATACAACTGATAGTTTATAATGCATATTCAAGACAGCTTGGGGATGCCATGGAGAGTACATGAATCTGCAATATATAATGACATCTTGGTTCAAAGTTAATCCACCAAATAGATTACATAGAGACTATGATTTAGATCCAAATGATTTGGAAAAAAATAATCGTAAGTGATGTTATTGGCATAGAAATCTGAAGTGGTTTTAATAATTATTAAATTATTGAAAATGGAACAATTGAAAAGTACATGTTTAATGAAATTAACATGGGAAGGCATTTATAAAGATATGGGTGCTTGGACACTAATAATTCCATTTAGACATTAATTTTTAAATTCCTACTGTGAATAAATTCACATTTAAGTATAGCTTTCTTAATATAGTTCCAAGTATGCTTGGAACCCAAGTTAAGAATAAATTTAAAACCAGATAATAAGAAACTTTATGTGATAGGCTGAAAACTTTATGTGATAGGTGTTCTATCCGGCCCCGCAAGGTGTTCTAATTCCTGAAACCTGTGCGTATGTTACCTTACATGGCAAAAGGACTTTGCAGATGTGACTAAATTAAGAATCTTAAGCTGGGAGGTTATCCTGGATTATCTGAGTGGTCCCAGTGTAAGGACAAAGGTCCTTATAAAAGGCTCTATCAGTGGATAGAGCATTTGCCTGCTGACTGAAGGGTCCCGGGTTCAATTCCGGTCAAGATCATGGATCTTGGGTGCAGGCTCCATCAGGCCCTGGTCAGGGTGTCTGCCAGAGGCAACCAATCGATCTGAGACACATCGATGTTTCTCTCTATCTTTTCCTCTCCTCTCCACTCTCTCTAAAAATCAATGGAAAAATACCCTGTGGTGAGGATTAAAAAAAAAATTAAAAAACAAGAAAAAAAGGGAGGCAAGAGGATCAGAGGAAAAGAAGGGATGTATAACAGAATCAGGCCACACTTAGAGAGAAATTTGAAGATGCTAAACTGCTGGCTTTGAAGATGGGGAAGGGGACCACTAGCCAAGGAATGCGGGCAGCCTCTACAAGCATGTCAAACTCAAAGGCTAACACAGGCCAGATAAACAAGATTTCAGTTTATGTGGACTGCAAAAAAACAAAAGCTTCAATTTTCATAGAAACGTAGGTTTATTTCTATACAGACAGCTGAATACAAAGGGCTGAAATAAATGAGTAATCGTTAACATAAAATAATAGAACATTTTAATAAAAATTAATATTTTTTCTTGAACATTAACTTACCAGACACTGAATTACTATACAGATTAATAAGCGTAACGCAAATAAACCTATTTTTCTTCTTCTCCGAAAGCAAAATATTTCCTGTTGCGCACACCAAACAAGTCAGTCTAAGACTAATGATGTAGCAACCGGCTGCTAAAATATTCGCTGCTAGTATTAGTGGAGAGAAATGGTGCACCTGCATGTAAGGCGCAAAAGAGAAATGAATGCAACATGATTATAGTAATCAGTCATTAGCGAACATTGTAGTTCGTTATTAATAACTATGTATAACAGGATATTGTAAAAATTAAGTTACAAAATTTTTATTAAAACATTCTTACAGCCCTAACAGGTTTGGCTCAGTGTTGGCCTATGGACTGAAGGGTCCCAGGTTCGATTCCAGTCAAGGGCATGTACCTTGGTTGCGGGCACATCCCCAGTAGGGGGTGTGCAGGAGGCAGCTGATCGATGTTTCTCTCTCATTGATGTTTCTAACTCTATCCCTCTCCCTTCTTCTCTAAAAAATCAGTAAAATATATATTTTTTAAAAAGTTTCTTACATACTGTTATATTGGCTGGGCTGCAGAAATATTCATTGTGGGCCATGTGTAGCCCACGGTCCACGAGTTGTCATGCTTGCTCTCGTAGATGGGAAAGAAATTCTCGCCTAGAGCCTTCAGAAGGAACACAGGCTTGATGACACCTTAATTTTAGCCATGTGAGACTGCTGACCTATATAACTAGATAATAATAAATTTGTATTGTCTTAAGCCAGCAAACTTGTGGTGTTGTATTATAGTAACAACTAGGGGCCCGGTGCACGAAATTCGTGCACTGGGTGTGTGTGCGGGGGAGTGTCCCTCAGCCCAGCCTGCCCCCTCTCACATACTGGGAGCCCTCAGGCATTGACCCCCATCACCCTCCAATCACAGGATCGGCCCCTTGCCCAGGCCTGACGCCTCTGGCCTAGGCGTCCAGCCCGGGCAGCGGGGACCCGCAGCTGCAGCGGCCCCGCGATCGTGGGCTTCGCTTTAGGCCCAGGCAAGGGACCCCTAGCTTCTTTTTTTTTTTTTTTTTTTTTTTTATGGCAAGTTTATCTTTATTGTTGAAAGTTTTACAGATGTCCCCTTTCCCCCCGCATTGACCCCCTTCCAGCCCACACCCACCCCATCACTCTTTTCATTTTCTTTTTTTTTTTTTTTTAATTAAATCTTTATTGTTCAGATTATTACATTTGTTCCTCTTTTTTTTCCCCCCCCATAACTCCCCTCCTCCCAGTTCCCGCCCCACCCTCCGCCCTCACTCCCCACCCACTGTCCTCATCCATAGGTGCACGATTTTTGTCCAGTCTCTTCCCACATCTCCCACACCCCTTTCCCCCCTAAGAATAGTCAGTCCATTCCCTTTCTATGTCCCTGATTCTATTATAATCAACAGTTCATTCTGTTCATCAGATTATTAATTCACTTGATTCTTAGATTCACTTGTTGATAGATGCATATTTGTTGTTCATAATGTGTATCTTTACCTTTTTCTTCCTCTTCCTCTTCTTAAAGGATACCTTTCAGCATTTCATATAATCCTGGTTTGGTGGTGATGAACTCCTTTAGCTTTTCCTTATCTGTGAAGCTCTTTATCTGACCTTCAATTCTGAATGATAGCTTTGCTGGGTAAAGTAATCTAGGTTGTAGGTTCTTGGTATTCATCACTTTGAATATTTCTTGCCACTCCCTTCTGGCCTGTAAAGTTTCTGTTGAGAAATCAGCTGACAGTCGTATGGGTATTCCCTTGTAGGTAACTCGGTTTCTTTCTCTTGCTGCTTTTAAGATTCTCTCTTTATCTTTTGCTCTTGGCATTTTAATTATGATGTGTCTTGGTGTGGTCCTCTTTGGATTCCTTTTGTTTGGGGTTCTCCGCGCTTCTTGGACCTGTAAGTCCATTTCTTTCACCAGGTGGGGGAAGTTTTCTGTCATTATTTCTTCAAATAGGTTTTCAATATCTTGTTCTCTCTCATCTTCTGGCACCCCTATAATTCTGATGTTGGTACGCTTGAAGCTGTCCCAGAGGCTCCTTACACTATCCTCGCATTTTTGGATTCTTTTTTCATTTTGCTTTTCCGGTTGGATGTTTTTTGCTTCCTCGCATTTCAAATCATTGACTTGATTCTTGCGCTCCTCTGGTCTGCTGTCGGGCGTCTGTATAATATTCGTTATTTCAGTCCGTGAAGGGACCCCTAGCTTCTGGGACTGCCAGCTTCGACCGTGCCCAGCTCCCATCGCTGGCTCCACCCCTACTTCCTGCTATCACTGGCCAGGGCGGCAAAGGCGCCTGATTCTCCGATCATGGCTGGGGGGCAGGGCAAAGGCGGCCCCAGGGCCGCCTTTGCCCTGCCCCCCAACTCTTAGCTCCCCCCTGGGTTTCTGATCACTGTCAGTGGCAGGGGGCTTCTTCCTGCTTTCCCTTTCGCCTCCCTGCATTGTGCCTACATATGCAAATTAACCGCCATCTTGTTGGCAGTTAACTGTCAATCTTAGTTGGCAGTTAATTTGCATATAGCCCTGATTAGCCAATGAAAAGGGTAGCTCGTACGCCAATTACCATTTTTCTCTTTTATTAGTGTTGATTGGAAACTAACACATTTTTAAAAAGTAGTTGCACCCTAACCCTGACAAAGTTATCACCAAATATCATCAAATATCAGCAAGTGGTGGGAAAAAGATGACAGCATGAGATTATCATAACACTCGAATCAATTGAACTATTGGAGCCAAGAGCAATTATGAGAAAAACCTCCACGTAGTTTGCTTTAATCTATAATATTAGAATCCCATTGAAGCAAATTGGAGAAATGTATTTAAATCTTTAAATATTATCTTTGGTATATGTCTTACTTTCTACGTTTTTTTGCTTTTATTAATACAACTTATTTACTTCTTATTTATTTATTTTTAATTTATCTCTTGTTGAAAGGAGTATTACAGATGTACCCTTTTCCCCCCCATTGACCCCTTCCTCACCGCACTATTGTCTGTCCATGCATGTATTTACTTTTAAACTTTATCTCTCCTTAATAAAAATTAACTTTATCTCTCCTTAATAAAAATTAAATTAGCTTCTTTCCAAAGGATTTCTTTTTCTAAATGTTTTTATTGATTTCAGAGAGCAGGAGAGGGACAGAAACATCGTGGGCTGCCTCCTGCACGCCCCTACTGGGGATGAGTCCACAACCCCGGCATATTCCTGGCTCAGGGGTGACGCTCAACCCCTGAGCCACACCAGCCAGTTTCCAAAGGATTTTAAATGCTCAAGTGGGACACGTGGGTCAGCGATTAGGCCTTGTGGCACTACCCGGTTCGGCCGGCACCTGGCTGGGGGGCGCTCAAGAGCCAGACCCGGCTGGCGGGGGCGACGGGTGGAGGAGGCGGGGCAGGAGGAGGAAGTGGTCAGCGGTCGGGTGGCTGCGCCGGCCCGCGATGCCGCTGCAGAGGTTGCTGCTCGCTGGTGCGCGCCGCGCGGTCTTCAGGTCCGCGGAGCCTGCGCTGCGGGGTGAGCTAGGCGTTCGGTGGGGCGTGGGGGAGCGCCTAACCTCGGGCCCCCGGGAAGGGCAGGGAAGGGAAGGGATGGTGGGGGCGCTCGCTTCTTCAGACTCCCCTGAAAGTGACACCGTACCTCTCGGCACCTGGGGTGTAGCGCCCTACAGTTCTTGTTTCCGCAGATCCCGCGTTTCGGGGGCCTGGGGCTGCTCTGGGGACGCAGGGAGAGGAGTACACATTGCGCCTGGGAGCTCGCGGGGAAGACATTTGTAAACATACTGGTGCTTGACTAATAAAGGCAGTTCGCGATCCCGGGAAGCGAGCTAGCGGGAGAGACGGAATGACGGGCCCAGCCTTGAGTTCCACTTGTGACCCACTGGAGAGCAGCGCTGATGGCTCGGTGGACATTCACCTAGAATTACAGCAGTTAGAACTCTAAAAGTGCCACCCTGGTTTTACAGATGGCGAAAGAGAAGACAGAACAAAGGTAGTGCGTGGTGTTAGGTCTAGGACTCAGCGCCAGCCTCCATTCCTTCTCTTCGCTTTATATGCTGCCTCTCCTTTGGCAACAACTGTTATTTGTGGACGCAGTTACAGGGGCCGGGCATACCACTGTCTCCCCCCCCGCCCCCCCCCCCCAGTACAGTATTCCATTTTTTTTTTTAAAGAACACCCAGTAAGAAGCAACTTGACAATGATTATTTTATTTTTTAAAAATATATATTTTATTGATTTTTTTTTACAGAGAGGAAGGTAGAGGGATAATTAGAAACATCGATCAGCTGCCTCCTGCGCACCTCCCACTGGGGATGTGCCCGCAACCAAGGCACATGCCCTTAACTGGACTCGAACCTGGGACCCTTCAGTCCGCAGACTGACGCTCTATCCACTGAGCCAAACCAGTCAGGGCTCAAGTATTCCATTTTAACTGTTGGGACATCCTTCGGGTATGATGTGTGTTTTTTCTATGCAGATTCTTTGTAGTTTGGTTTTGCCTTTGTTCAACAGTTATTTATTGAGCACCTTCTCAGCCAGGCCTCCTGGGGATACAGCCTCTACAGTTCTCTACCATTTGGGTAGATAGACACAAGTACACAGTCAACACACACAGCCCAGTCTAGTGAGACTGCAATGGAAAAACAACTGACTCTATCAGAGTTGGGAAAAGTTCGAGAAAAGGTGCCTTTTCATTTAAAATTCTAGTAGTAATACATGATTATATTTTGATTATATTAAAACAATAAAGCACAGCATGGGTATCCTTTATACAACCTCCCATCCCACTCTCCTCTCCAGATATGGTTTGTTATCAATCTTTCTAAACAGTTTTCTATGAGTAGACATAAATAAATATACACATAAAATACTGCATATATGCCCGGCCGGCGTGGCTCAGTGGTTGAGCCTCAACCTATGAACCAGGAGGTCATGGTTTGATTCCCTATCAAGGCATATGCCCAGGTTGCAGGCTCCATCCCCAGTGTGGGGTGTGCAGGAGGCAGCCAATTGATGATTCTCTCTCATCATTGATGTTTCTCCCTTTCCCTCTCCTATCTGAAATCAATAAAAATATATTTTTAAAATACTACATATATATGTTACATACAATAGAACTCTATGTTATAAATCACATTTTATCTATTATTTATATTACTGGAGGCCCAGCGCACGAAATCGTGCATGGGTATAGTCCCTAGGCCTAGCCTTCGAGCAGGGCCATCTTTCCCAGCTGCCAGCAGCCACCTCGCCCCCCGCTGCCACTCACCTGGGTTCCCAGTTTGCCATTGGCGATGGGAGCCTGACAGCTGGGGAGGAGGGACTGAGAGGTCAGCTGTTCCTGCCCGCTCACCCACCCCATCCCTGGACCGGTGGGGCAGGGGCCTTGGCCTGGGGCCACCTGCATCCCCTGCCACCCACCCACCCCCGTTTCCCCATTAGCCATTGGGCGATTGGAGCCTCACTGCCGGGGTCCACCCGCTTGCCAGTCCTGCCCCTCCCCCCCACTCACTGCGGTTCCGTTTGCCATGGGGCGATGGGAGCCTGCCAGCTGAGGGGAGGAACCCAGAGGTTGGCCGTTCCTGCCCACTCGCCAGCCCCACCCCTGCCATGGGTCGCCCTCTGTGTGTGGGGCAACCAGTGGGGCCGCGGGCTTGGCCTGGGGACCCTGCATCCCCTACCACCCACCCCCGGGTCCCCGTTCGCCATCGGGTGATAGGAGCCTGCCGGCCAGGGAAAGGGACCAAGAGGTGGTCTGTGCACCTCATCGTGACTGGTTGAGTGGTTGTTCTGCCGTTATGGTTGCTGGGCTTTTATTATATAGGATAATGTGATTTACCGTGCACATTTTTCTGTAATTTTTTCCTGTTATGTATTCAGTTTTTTTATGACAACACATATAACTCTTTTAAACACTGCAAATATTCCATAGTATGGATAACCAGTTTATTTATTCAGTCCCCTGTTGATGAACATTTTGGTTTCCAAATTTTTATTATAAAAAGACTATCCATAATTATCATTGTACCTACCTCTTTGTGTATATGTACAAGCATTTTACTAGAATAGAAACCTAGAAGTATAATTTTTGGATCAGAGTAACAAGTGGCATTTAACTGGGTCTTAAAGAAGAGTAAGAGTGTACCAAGTAGAGATGAGGGAGAAAGGTATTCCCTTCAGAAGAAACAGTGTGCATAAGTCATGGAGAAAAAGGGAAATTAGACATTTACTGTTTGTACTGTGTAGATTATTTAAACCTCACAGCAACTCTAAAAGGTTAAGTAATAGTATTCCCATTTTACAAATAATAAACTAAATCCCAGAGAGTTTAAGTGATCTGTCCAGGGTTACAGAACTAATTGGTCAAGCCAGGATTTAAAGCTGGTTTATCTGACTCTAAAACCCCTGCTCTTACTACTATAAAAATGTAGGTAGGACACATGTATACTATTTTTTTTTCTGTGTTACAATCCATGTTTGTTTAATATGTTTGATATATTTCAAGGGAATTAATTACATCTGATAAATATTAATATCTGGGTAATAACAAGCTTTGATGTAATGGTGTTTTACTATTTAACACTATTTTGGCAAAGAAAAATGTTTTAATCATAGATTTATAGATATTCTACTTAGATGGTATGTTGGAAATAGTATAACTCATTATTGTATAAATCAGGAACTTAGGCTAAAAAAAAACCCCACAAACCTTAAAAGGTTGAGAATCATTAGCTCAAATAGCTAGGCAAGTGGCATAAAATCACATACACTACTGCTCTTCTTTGCTCAAGCACTGCTTCACAGAAGGCTTCTATGTTCATCTGTTCTGTATATAAATGAATGAGGAGAAAGTACTGAGTTTTTCTCTCCATTTTTAAAGCGAGGGTTTCTTGGCATATGAACTTTCAAAGTCATTCCATGAGGTACTGACTTCACTCATAGCCAGGAGTCCACAAGTAATAAATACCTACAGTACCAGAATTTGCTATGACACATGTAGGAAGGTCAGGTGATCCTACCCTTCACTACCATCTACATTCAGAGATGACCAATGTTGGAAGAACAAGAACGATGAGCTAGGAAAGCAGTGGTGGTGAGTGGGGTCTCTCCTATGAGGATCGGGTCATCAGATCAATACACTCACCCCCATCCCTGCCTCCATTGACCTGTGGATATTTCATAGTAGACATCAGGGTGAAGATGCTGATTGTTAGGACAGGGCTGATGCCTGACAGGTAGGATTTTATTTTTTGCCTTTTTAATAGTGACAATTCCCTTATTTAAAAAAGTTTTTTTTTAAAATATATTTTATTGATTTTTTACAGAGAGGAAGGAAGAGAGATAGTTAGAAACATCAATGAGAGAGAAACATCGATCAGCCGCCTCCTGCACATCTCCTACTGGAGATGTGCCCGCAACCCAGGTACATGCCCTTGACCGGAATCGAACCCGGGACCCCTCAGTCCGCAGGCCGACGCTCTATCCACTGAGCCAAACCGGTTTTGGCTGAAAAAGTTTTTATTCAATTTATTTAATCTGAAAAAACACACATTTTACCTATTTTTCTTCCCCTTCCCCCCCTCCCCCATCCTCTGCCCACAGTTGGCAACCAACAGACTGTATCTATGAGCTTGTGTGTGTGTGTCTGTGTGTGTATATATAAATATTAATATCTGGGTAATAACAAGCTTTGATATAATGGTGTTTTACTATTTATCACTATTTTGGCAAAGAAAAAAGTTTTAATCATAGATTTATAGAAATTCTACTTAGACAGTATCTTGGAAATAGTATAACTCATTTATTTACACACACACACACACACACACACACACACACACACACTCTAGAGGCCCAGTGCACGAAATTCGTGCACTGGGGGAGGGCGGGGGAGGATCCCCCTCTCACAGTCCAGGAACCCTCAGAGGATGTCCTACTGACGGCTTAGGCCCGCTTCCCCAGGGGAACGGGCCTAAGCCACAGTCTGGCCTCCCTCTGCGGGAGGTGACCAGGCTGATCAGGGGAGGGGGCCACCCCCATAACCCCACTGCTGCTGCCACTGCCAGCCGCCGCAGCTGCCAAGATGTTTTCATCAATACAGACTCTAGTCCCCTCACCACAAAAAATGTCTGTGTCCGCTCTGGGCCTGCTTAAGCTGCACAGTGGCGGCTCAGGCATGCCCCCCCCCACCCCCGTCTGTGTCCCCGCCCACCGCTCCTGCCTGCACATGCCTGTCAGGAGGCAGTGTGATGTTAGCGCTGGGCAGGCCTGCACACACCTCCGCTGGGGGCAGAAGTCCCCGCCCCCATCCCCCACTCACCAGCTCCTGTGCGTGCGCAACCTTACCTCTTTATACATATAGATTATTCCACATATAAGACACATTGTACAGTATTTGTATTTCTCTTTCTGGCTTATTTCACTTAATGTAGTTTTTGAGGTCCATCCATGTTACATACATATGGCAAGATTTCATTCTTTTTTATGGCCTAGTAATATTCCATTCCATATATATGTATATATCACAATTTCTTTATCCATTTATCTGTTGATGGGCACTTAGATTGTTTCCATATCTTGACTATTGTAAATGCTACAGTGAATATGCGGGTGCATATATCTTTGAAATACTATCTTTGTTTTTTTTTGAATACCTAGAAATGGAATTGCTGAATATAGTAGATGAAACAATCCCTCTCCCAGCTTGAAGGAGTGGCCTCATCACTGTCTTGTCATTCAGCACTGCCTCAGCTTTTGGTTGACTCTCAAACCTTTGTGCTTGTCCAAGCAGCCCAGTACATCTTTTTTTTTTTTTTCTTTTAATATATTTTTATTGATTTCCGAGAGGGTGAGGGAGAAAGAGATAGAAATATCAATGATGAGAGAGAATCATTGATTGGCTGCCTCCTGCACGCCCCACACAGGGGGTGAAGCCTGCAACCCGGGTATGTGTCCTTGGCTGGAATCAAACCTGGGACTCTTCAGTCCATAGGCCAACACTGTATCCACTGAGCCAAACTGGCTAGGGCTCAGTACATCTTTAATAGCTCCCAGTAGTTGAACATATGCCAAGACCTGTCAGTGTCCCAAAAGGGTGACTCTCGGGCTGACTGGATGCCAGACCCTCAGGCATCAGCTTTGTATGCAGATGTACCCAGTCATGTGGGACTAAATGAGTAAACCCCACTGGCCACCAGAAATCAGGGCTTGTATGTTTTTTATATAGCTGGAGGGTAGGGTAATTGGGGCAGTGGAGGAATGAGGAGGATAAGGTTTGAAAAATTATGCTGCAACAATTATTACTGGGTGTTTACCTAATGCTGACTGTTTCCATCATTCCTTCTACATTTATCGATTGAAGCAATCCCTTCTCCCCACTTATTTAATTATATCCTTGTATCAGTATGGACTGATAGAATTTTTATTTTGTCTTATGGGTTATTTATCCATTACCTTATTATGCTGCTATTTAACAGAGATAGAAACAGTACCACTAAGTACTTACAAGTGCTTTCAAATGTAAAGCCCTCACATCTAACATGACTTATCTTAATTTGTAAGGAAAAATGATATTAAAATTTTAATATTGTAACTTAGATCAGGGTAAGATTTACATATTATTCACACAATTCAGTTGTCAAATGCTTTATGTGTATTTACAAGTCCTTCCCACCTCCACCCCCACCCCAATTAAGGGGCTTGGAGGGAGTAGAATATGGAGCCGGCATAAGGCCAGCCATTAAGCATGCAGGGCAGGAAGATAAAGTTGTATCTTCCTGCTCAGTCAGGCTGTGTAAAAAGTACATCCATTAAATATAGTTTAGTAAAGTCAAAAGATTGAGTAGTTAGCTGACCGGAACCAGGGGAAAAATTTCTTCAGATACTAATAGTGATTCCATTTTGAAGGTGCCTATATTATTTTATTCTTTCCAGGTTTGAACTCAATAAAAGGAAACTGGCACAATTTTTGTACTGCTGTTTATAAAGATGTAACTTATGAGGAACTGAAAAACCTCTTGAATTCCAAAAAAATCATGTTAATTGATGTTAGAAACACATGGGAAATTATTGAGTGTGGAAAAATCCCTGGGTCTGTCAATATACCATGTAAGTGATATGTATCTTAATCTGATTTCATTTCAAAAAATACATATTCAGCCAATTTACTGTAGATAAAATTTAATTGAGATTCTTTCTTTCAGTAAATGAGGTAGGTGAAGCTCTACAGATGAACCCAGAAGACTTCAAGGAGAAGTATAATGAAATAAAGCCATCCAAATCTGACAGTCTAATATTTTCCTGTGCAGCTGGCCTGAGAAGCAAGAAGGCTCTGGACACAGCAATATCTTTGGGCTTTACCAGGTATGTAGGTGAAGGATATATACTGTAATGCTTCATATGTATTATGTTATTGGTCTACTGAATTTCTTACACTATTAGTAATGGCAGTATAGCAAGAGTTAGAGCCTCTATCTTTTCATAGTGCTCAAAAGTAACACAATCTTTTAAATAGGCTTACAGTCTACTCTAAACAGTATGGTGAGTAGCCATCGCATCTCTCAATCACTAGTTTTCATCAACCTTGTTTTATGAAGCAGTAAAAAATGTTTACAGCACTATTTGATGTATGTTTTCAGGTCTCAACACTATGCTGGAGGATGGAAGGAATGGTCTACCTATGAAGATTCAGAGAAGAAACAAGGAAACTGAAGTTTGGAATACAAGCTGGCTCTTGCCTTATGTACATGCAGCCTAGAGTTGTGGAATGAGCAAAAGAATAAAAATCTAGCTCTGGCACCACTGGCTAATGGGAAGGGGATTTTGTATAAGTCAATTAATTGTTGAATCTTTTTCTCAACTGTAAATTGAGAATACCACTTCCCACCCTGGCCTGGTAACTCAGTTGGTTATTGTATTGTCCCATATGCCAAGGTTGTGGATTTGATCCCTGGTCAGGGCACATACAAGAATCAACCAATGAATGCATAAATAAGTGGAACAACAGATGTTTCACTCTTTCTACAAAAAAAGAAAAAAAGAATACTACTTCCCCCTGCCTACTTGCACAGGCTATTGAGGATTGAGATACTGTTAGTGACTTGCCATGGAAATATAAGGGTTGGGATTCCAGGAATTAATTTTTAAATAGGTTACTAGAGTTCAATAGTATTCCAAAAAAACCGAATTACTATTTGGATTTCCTAATCATGTGCATATGTGTTAGCACACCAATCAGAGGCTATGAGTTAGACCAGATTAATAAACAGACTTGACCTTAAAATACCAAGAATCTGGAATCCTTATTAAGTAGTTGAAATAATAAACAATGAAAATGTATTAACAGCATCCAAAGACTTATGGCAGTGTTGTGACCAGCATGGTAGTGAAATAATTTTCAATTTAAAATAGGAATCAGAACAGTGGTTGCTTCTATTGAGGGAAGGAGACTAACTGGAAAGGCAAGGAGGGAAATTTCTAGGGTAATAGAAATGCCTTATATCTTGATGTACTGACACATACATCATCAAGACTCACTGAAGTAGACACTTGAAAATATACATTTTCTGTATCATTAAAAAAAATATATACATGTATATATATTTAAACTTAACCACTAGCATGAGTATATTCCTTAGCAATGCCTTACACTTGTTAGTGTGCTAGTGGTAAAATATTTGTGCTTTCTTCCATCTGTGCCTCTTTGGACCCATCTGGGTAAGTCAATGATTATGACATATAATCACTCCACTCTTCCAACGCAAGCCCAGTCTTAGTTCCTTCAGACCTGAGGAAAGCTTTTTTTCTTTTATCTATCTTATCCTGCCCATGAGACCTTTATTTGTCGCTGATACTGACTTTATACATAATCTCCCTTTCCAGATTCTCTGCTACTCTTCACAACAACAAAAGCCCCCTTAACACAAGTGATTAATATTTAGCCTTAATTTTAAACCTTTTGAAATTACCCACTTGATTAACTATAGGAGGCTTTAATACTTGTCTAAAGAAGAAGCACTCTTCTCAGAAAACAACATAAGGCAGATTTAAAAAGATAAATATTCAAGACACTGGTCAATATAGCTGGAGAACGTACTTTTATTTTTGCAGTTTTATACTACGAAATCAACATGTAATTTCATTGTTCACAATTGATTCATAAAATTTTTTAATCCTTAAATTGTACATCAATATCCTATGACTCTAAATTTTATCTCTCTCCTTCAAGTCTGAAGAAAATGATTAATTTATTAAGTTCCACAGACAGCACAGTCCCACTGACATAACATTTAGTCTTAAATCCTACGCTCATGTGAGAATTAAGAATAGCCAGTATCAAACTGGCCTGAAACCTGATTGTGTTCCTGGCTCAGGATACCTGTAATAAATTTGTAAATCCAGGCTAAGACATAAAAATAAACTAGAGTGTGTATGTCATATAAAAAACTTTTCACAGTAGAGTAAAAATTAACATTAAAATGTTATCAAATTTCAACCATTTTATGTTTTATCCAATTAGCTTTCTAAATGTCTGATTAAACTGAGTCAAATGCAAATAACTTCATGTA
This sequence comes from Myotis daubentonii, assembly GCF_963259705.1. Classification (NCBI taxonomy): domain Eukaryota; kingdom Metazoa; phylum Chordata; class Mammalia; order Chiroptera; family Vespertilionidae; genus Myotis; species Myotis daubentonii. Next base: position 45,255,496 of record NC_081845.1, on the reverse strand, counting down.
GGTTTTTAAAAAAAGTTTGCCCAGCATTTCAAAATGGTTACAGAATTAATAAAACTTTTAAAATGTCAAAGTATGCTATACATATTGCACTTTTCTGCGAGGCTGGGCTAGTATCTTCCATGGCAAGATACTAAAACTACTGAATAAAATACACTTTAAAATCAATAGGTACTTGATTAATTTCCCTGAAATTATCAATATCATTACCAAAATCTTTCAGGATTTTGTAAGATTTGATTCCTTAAATACAGTTTTAAAGTTTAAGTTAAGGAGGGAGAAAACCCCTCATATAGTTCACTTTTTATGTCCTTTTTTGGTCCTTCAATGACCAAAGAGAATTTTAAACAAATTATGCTTCATGTTTCCTGGCTTAATAAAAAACTACAATTATTATCCAAATTAAGAAAAATTATACTTAGCAAAAGCTATTAATTTTGAAATGTCTGTCTGTAGGTCCCCTTAGAACCTTTCCAAACTTTAAAAAATCAAGAGCCTTTAATCAATTATGTACTAGAATCAAATTAGGTAAGGAAAACCTTATTTTGCAAAAATAAAATCACTTCCCAATATGCTTGACAGAAACAAGCTATTCATGTTCATTTGTGTTCCATTGAAGACATTACTGAAATCTGTCCAATGGTTTATTTCCAACTGGTCCACTACGGAATTCTTCGGAATGTTTTAAGATTGGCTGTAGCTAGAATTCTGACTTCCATTTGGACCCTGCTCTCCTTCACTGTTCAAGTGGGGAAGAAAGAGATTTTATACCAATTAAAAGATTCATTTTCAACACCCGGATAAGCCTACTAATAATTTTAACATTAGTTATTCTGTAGTACAAACTTACAAAACAAAGACATTCCCAACTGTAAGACACAGATGTGGAAAAATTAAATCCAGAAGACTAACATTTGGTTTTAAATTTTTATTCTTATATAACTTAGTGCCCTCATACATAACAAGCATTCTGGAAGTTAGTCCATATACACTCAAAAAATTTAAATTAGGGTATGGGATTTCATTGTCATTACAGGTATCACTCAACATATAGATTAGAGCTTCTGAACAAATTTCCTATAAAATTAAATCTTACATATAAAATCTTATTTCTACTAAACAACTATGAAAATCAAGAAGTATTCTCCACCCAAAAAATTACTATCCAAAGGCATACTAAAATCATATGTAAACACAGCAAACCTTTATAAATAAAAATATGGTAATTTCCAGGAAAATGCTGAATATTCAAAATAAAAATAACTAAAACTGAAAATACCAGTATCTGTGGCAATAGGATTATTGCCTTATCTTGTCCATCATCATCTTGCAGCTTCAGGCCCTGCCACTAGTGGAGAATCACTCAGGGAACTTCTGCAAAAAATGCATCCAAAGGTAGCTGTTTGAATGACTGCCTTAAAACAGCTCCTTGTATAAGTATTTATTTTTTCCCAACAGTGACATTAACTTATCAGACCTACAAATCTATCTCAATGTTTGATAACTTAAATATAAGTTAATTAGGATGGGCACTATTTGTTTAATCCCTTCTGATCTTGATTCCTACCCCAATGATCTGATGTACAGTGAAAGCGAAGAACCACTAAACTAAATGAACAGATCCTATTAAAACAACAACAAAAGCCCCCTGAGCATAAGTGATTCATATTTAATAAGATTATGTTCATTGGGTGTCATTTGGGGCACTCAAAAGCTAAAATTTTTTATCTTTACAATATCAGATCAATAATCTAATTCATAAAACAGGATAACAGCCAGTATTGGGGAAAAATAAAATAAAAAAGATGACAGAGTCACACTGACATTGGAGTACTACAGAATTCTTTATCTCTGAATCTCTGATAAACTGGCTTAATTTTGTCCTTTTTAAATTTATGTATAGTATCTAGCCATATGTTGAGGGATACCTGTAATAGACCTGCCATTGCATTAGGAAGTTACTAACAGATGATCCAATTAATATTTTAAAATGAGACATTCTTAATCTATCAAGTCAGAAATTAAAAAAAAATTAGTATGTATTGTGAAGTTTTGGAAGAAATTTTAAGGAAAAAAAAACACAATGTAATCTATGAAAAAATGTGATAATATGTATGAAATATATAATTAAATGGAATCTATAATTAAAGTTTACAAAGTACCTGTTTGGAGGAGGTTTTGGTTTTGGCATCTTGCTAAGAATAGTTGCCATCTCTTTTCTCTCATCAAAATTCTTCCACTGTTCATATAGTTTTAAAATAACCCTGATTATTTCCAAAATCTAGAAGAAAATATTTAAAAAGTTCTCAGTGACAATGTAAAGCAACATCGAGTATATAAAGAATACACATCCAGCATGCCTCAGAAACGGTGAAAAGACAATGTCTGTCCTTAAGTATTTAAGCAAGACAATCCTGATAAATGTGAAAGTAGTATTTGTATCTGCTATTTAGGCTTTTCCTTCTAGCCTCTCATCTGTTAACATGTATGCCCCTGTCCATCCTTATCCATCTCTCTGCAGTTAGTTTCCTTCCATCTGCTGATATCTAAACCAAAAGAAAACAGTGAGGTACTAGGAATAGAAGTCTAAATCATGAAGTTTACCACTATACAGTAGTTTCAAACAATTTAATGGAAAGTAGTGCAAAAAGATATTGTTTTGATTCTATTAACTATAGTAAACAAGTTAAGGTGCTAAAAAATTGGCAGTTATAAATTTGTATATCCAGTTTCCAAATTAGCTCTTTCTTTCTCACCTGAGTAGACCTAACCTTGGATTAATTTGAATGCTATTAACATTTCAGCAGGAAAGATAGAAAAAAGGGCAAAAACCGCTTTGCCAGAAGATAGCCTGTGTCCTAGAAGTTTATAGCACCATTTAGTGGTCACTAGGTAGCTTTTAAAATAATCCTGGAAATTAGAGGCTGCTCTTCAACTAATCAAACTAAAAGTTTATCATTCTGCTTAAGCCTAAAATGAAAAGAGAAAGAGAACCTTAGTCTTCTTGCTAAACATGTTTCTTCTTTTTTATTTTTTACCAAAAACTTTTTAGCCTGATCTGAGCCTTAAGACTTTAGTAAATATGACATTAACTTTAAAATGTTCCAAGTTTATATTCCACTACGGCAGCGGTTCTCAACCTGTAGGTCACGACCCCTTTGGGGGTCAAACAACCCTTTCACAGGGGTCGCCTAAGAACATCGGAAAACACATATATAATTACATATTGTTTTTGTGATTAATCACTATGCTTTAATTATGTTCAATTTGTAACAATGAAAATACATCCTGTATATCAGATATATACATTACGATTCATAACAGTAGCAAAATTACAGTTATGAAGTAGCAACGAAAATAATTTTATGGTTGGGGGTCACCACAACATGAGGAACTGTATTAAAGGGTTGCGGCATTAGGAAGGTTGAGAACCACTGCACTAAGGGAATTTTAAAGAATACCTTCTCCATATCCACAGAAAGCTCAGCAAACCACTGTCTGGCATCTTTCTGCTGTACAACACAGGCTACATGTAGGCAAGCTGGAAAGAAAATAAGAGACAAAGGCCCACGTTTAACTAGAAACATACAATGTGTGGACTCAGAAATAAGGTAAAATTTTACATTTTTCATGTATATTTTCCAATATTCTTTTAGAAAATTGCATAGATTCATATAATAGTTACCATTGACCATGCCATCAATTTAACCTCATACAGACAGAAAAAATTATTAGACCATATTAAGGTTCTTGACATTTCCAGCTCCTCAGTGTGGCATGGTGCAGTTGCCTTGAGAGTCAGGGCATGTTAGAGAGAGAAAAATTCAATGAGGAAATTAAAGCAGAGAAATTATCTCTGAACAATGATACAAAGTAGTATACAATATAATCAGAAGTCAGTGTGATTAAAAAAAAAAAAAAAGAAAGAAAATGCTTGGCCAGGTGGCTCAGTTGGTTGGAGTGTCATCCCGTGGCAGGTTAGGGTTAACGAGGCATGTGGCCCACCAGCCGTGAGTTTGATGTGCTTGCCATACACAAAGGTGGAAGGTTTGATTCCTGGTCAGGGTTTATACCTAGGTGTGGGTTCAATCCCCAGTCCAATTGATGTTTCTCTCTCACATTGATGTTTCTCTCTCTCCCCCCTTCCTTCCTCTCTCTTTAAAATCAATAAACATATCCTCGGGTGAGGAGGTAAGTAAATAAATAAATAAAACAAAACAAAAATCTCAGCCAAGCAATATACTGATAAATTTCAACAATATGGACCATGTTTTGATATTTCAACTAAAAGTAGTGTTTGTTGACTCTGCCTTTTTTAAAAAATATATATTTTATTGATTTTTTTACAGAGAGGAAGGGAGAGAGATAGAGAGTTAGAAACATCAATGAGAGAGAAACATCGATCAGCTGCCTCCTGCACATCTCCTACTGGGAATGTGCCCACAACCCAGGTACATGCCCTTGACCGGAATCGAACCTGGGACCTTCCAGTCCCCAGGCCGATGCTCTATCCACTGAGCCAAACCAGCCTTGGCCTCTGCCTTTTTTTTTTATTGTCACATGAGGATATGTTTATTGGTTTTAGAAAGATGAAGGAATGGAGGGAGACAGGTGTGAGAGAAACATCAATCAACTGCCTCCTGTGTGCACCCTGACTGTTGAACCAGCAATCTAGGTATGTGCCCTGGCCAGAAATTGAACCTTGCATGGGAGGATGCTCCAACCAACTGAACCACCCAACCAGAACTACTTTTTAAAGTTATTAGTATATCAAATTAGGTGAAAACTGGGCACATTAGTACAGAATTGAGTGTTGTAATAAAATAGATCTTAGAAAAAATATATAATGCATTGTATATACTTCTATACATTACTAGAGGCCTGGTGCATGAATTCGTGCATGGGTGGGGGGTCCCTTGGCCTGGCCGGCGATTGCGGCCACAGGAGGTTAGCTGGCTGGGGGGAGGGGCCATGGGAGGTTGGCTGTGGGAGTGCACTGACCACCAGGGGGCAGCTCCTGCATTGAGTGTCTGCCCCCTGGTGGTCAGTGTGTGTCATAGTAACCAGTCAACAGGTCGTTCAGTTGCTTAGGCTTTTATATATATAGAATAGATATACAACTAACAAAGATAGTAAAAATTTCAAAGATAACAAGCTACATCATAATTTTGCCCAATGTAATTCCTACTGAGCAGCTTGGTTACTTGGATTCCACCCTAGCTTGTTAAGACTTATGTTCCCTGATGTGCTTACACATACGACTTTGCTAAGGATGATATTCTAGACAATCAGTGACTTAACTGTAAACGGTTGCAGTGGTTGCACCAAGTCAAATGGAGCTATATAAAGGACTTAGATCCAGGAGGGGTTGAGAAGCTTAAAGACTGAAATTATAACAGGTAATTAAAACACAGTGGAAAACATCATAAGGGTATATGCAGAGTACATTGAACCCAGCATGAGATGATATAGGGAGGGATAGTGGGGGGACAGTATGGCTAAAGGTGAAATCTAAGCCAAGTCTTAAAAATAGGTGAGAGTGGGAGCAGAAAATGGCAAGCATATAAATGGTCAAAAGAAGTTGTATATTTTATCCAAAAATTGGGAGAAGCACTTAAAAGTTTTCATTGGAAAAAAAAAGTTTTCATTGGGGTAAAATTCTACATCAGAGTTTCTCTACCTTGGCACCATTGACATTGTGGGCTGGACAATTCTTTGAGACTGACAATATCCCTGGCTTCTACCCACCAATGCCAGTGGCATCTCAGCACAGCTGTGACAACCAAAACCATTGCCAAACATCCCCTGAAGAACAAAATTATCTCTGGTTGAGAACTAGTAGCCAAGTTCAAGTGTGGAGGAGATTGACTGGCTCCCTAAGAACAGGGATGCTGGAGGCCAATTGGTCAGGAAATAGACTATTGTGGTAACCTGAACAAAAAAAGATTATGGGTATGAAATTACTAAAGAAAGGTATTAATTACCAATACAGTGAGCCCTAGATTTAACGAACTTTGGATTTAACGGACAAAATTTCAGGTCCCTATGTCATTTGTCAAAATTAATAGCCTGTTAATTCTAAAATGCTTTAAAGCAAAATTTGCTTATAATTAACAGGTTATTTTTGTCATTAATTGTTATTTTAAATAAATTTTGTGAAATTAAACTTCAACATATATAAGTATAACGTATATGCCACCCCTGATATGAGAAGGATAAGAAACATTAACATTAAAGGAATAATTGAAAAAAGAGAAAACAGTAAGTCTGGACTGTTAAAGAATGGGGGAAGTGATCAAGTGGATAGAATCATGGCTATCAACAGAGAAAAGAACTGGAACAAAAAGTAATAAGTGCCTAATATAAGGCAGACAATATTTGGTGTTCTATAAGGTATCTCATTTAATTCTTACAACAAGTCTGTATGGAGCTGTTAGTATCCCCACATTTTACAATTTAGAAAACAACCTAAGAAAAGTTAGATAATTTTTCCACAACTATAAAGGAAGCAAAGTTTAAACCTAGGGTCATCTGACTCCAAGGACTGTGTTCTAACCCAGTACTGCCTTCCACAGATAATAGAATGGTAGCTAACTTATCCCTCCAAAAAGGCGTTAAGGACCACAGAGGCTCCTTTACTCAACCTTTGAGGACTTTATTCTGAACTTTCCCCCCTAAACACTGGTTAAAATTATTTTAAATGATTAAAAACAAACAAACAAACAAAAAAAGGGAGGGTAAAGGGGGACAATAATCCTGATTTGTGACAGTTTAGTTCATATTATTGAAAACTCGCCCTAACCGGTTTGGCTCAGTGGATAGAGTATCGGCCTTCAGACTCAAGGGTCCCAGATTCGATTCCGATCAAGGGCATGTACCTTGGTTGCGGGCACATCCTCAGTGGGGAGTGTGCAGGAGGCAGCTGATCGGTGTTTCTCTCATCGATGTTTCTAACTCTCTATCCCTCTCCCTTCCTCTCTGTAAAAAATAAATGAAATATATTTAAAAGAAAAAAAAAAAAAAGAAAACTCACATGCAAGGATTAGTCTATTAATTACTTCATGAAATATAAAAAAAAGTACTATAGGGTGAAATTTCTTTTAGGATGACCTAAATAGATTTATAACAATTAAACTAATAAAGGTAAATCACACTTACATACCTAAAGCTATCATGAAAGGAGGATACAGTAGGCAAAGATCCGTTCTGTAGGTATCATTCACTATCCTCCTATAGAAATGTAAACCATATTATTACTGAAAGCAGAACTACCTCATATGATTATACATTTCCCTCCAGAGAGGGCTGTATTTACCATCTTTGTACACATTATTTCTTTTTTATATTACCGAAGCACAGATATAAAGGTGAAAATATCATGGGAAAAAGATGGATACATGAATGATTGAATAAATAAGCATATTTTAATGAATAAAATGATAGCTAAATATATTTTAAAATTTAAAACCTCACAGTAAATTTTAAAGATTTTCTTCTAATTTTTCAAAAATTAGAATATCATATAGGAAACCAGAAATCATACAATGAATATGTACACTGAATACTACCAGAAAGTATTCTGATAATTTTAAAGATAAATTGACTTTTTATATCAACAGTGTTTTTCATAATAATCAAATTTTAATGAAAATATTCATCAAATATATAATTTGAAGATTTTTATCATTTGTACCAATATAGTTATTAAAATTCAATAAGTATATATTTTTTCAACATAAAATATCTTGGGGCACTACTTTAATTACTTTAAAAATACTAAACTTAATATTTAGTCATCAATCTTCTTAGCTAATAACAAGTTATGCTATGAATAACTTCTGTTCTAATTACCATGCAAGGGGAAGCAACATGTCTTCTTGGCCCATGTCCTGCACATACTGGAGCAAAGGTCTATAAGGATGATACACTATCAAGCAACAATCCTAGAAACAGTTTAAAAAATGTGTATGTATAAAAACAAATTTATTACAACACAAAAAACTTATCATTACCCTACTGATTTATAATTATGTATTTCTCTAACTCATGCTTGCTTCCCTCTTATTGTCTTAAGAAACCACTATGGCAGCCCTAAACTATTATAATAGAGAAGGCAGTGCTCTCTCTGGAATATACCTTGGCAAATCGGTTGGCAGTCAGTCAGCATCCAATCCCTTAGAGACTCAAAGTGTCACATCTGCAACACACTGAAACCTCTTATTAGCCTATAAATCTGTAATTCCCACCTGGAGGAGAATTCTGCCAAAGACATATCTATCTTTAAATAACACCACAAACATACACAAATTGTGCAAATAATTGACAGTGGCTTAATGTCCTGATTGGTTTGCTTGTAATCCTTTTATTATAGTTACTATAGAACAGAAAAATATTCCCATCCTAAGTAGGCTACACAAATTATTTAAGAGGATACAGGTGATGATGCTACTAGGTACTATGATTTCACCATCATGTATCACATCACTTAGATAGTTTTAAAATGCACCTCTCTACAAATATTTCTTTAAAAAATTTCTAACTTCACTAAATAAGTTTTATTCTATTAATCACAAGGAAGAAATATACTTACCATTAGTTCTAAAAGATAGAATTCACATTCTAATATCTGTTTAAAAAAGATTATAAATGTCAACATGAAATAAAATTAGATGAATCTACTTAGTCTAACAACGATTTATAGGCATAGTAATTTATCACAGATTTTTACTAAAAACTTTTAAATCAAGAACATAAACATAGTAACTCATATTATAATTAACTTATGCAATGAAATGATTACTACATAAGGAATACAATTATGATTATAAAGGATTTTAATCCCTAAAGAAACCCAGCCTCATGAACATTCTTATTACTTATTTTTATTTAAAATATCCAGTATAAACTTTAGGTTTTACAATATACAAAATGCAATTATCTTAAATGTTATTCTTATTATATTATAAATCAATAAAAGGAAAGAATACTAAAAAATGAAACAAAAGAAAACCAAGATGGCAGCATAGGTAAACACCTGAAATTGCTGCCTCGCACAACCACTTCAAAACTACAATTAAAAGACAAAACGGACATCATCCAGAACCCCAGGAAGGCTGGTTGAGTGGAAATTCTACAACTAGAAGGAAAGAGAAAAGCACACTGAGACTAAGAAGAGGTGCAGAAGTAAAGTGCAGAAGTAAAGTGCAGAGGTACGGAGGCACGTGGAAAGGGCTGGCAACTGAGGACACGGTTGTCTTTTTTAATCAGTAGGGAGACACAGCCTCCCAACTGCTCTGAACTACAGTTCTGGGCGAGTCTCTGGGGACCCAGACTCATACGGGGAGAAACTGGATTGTCTGGCATCGGGTGGAACTTGAGGGCGGCTTTCCCTCAGAGGTGCTTACAGCGTTTACTGAGGGACAGAGACCCGGGGCCTCTTAGGGCAGGGCTGAGGATCAGCCATAGCTGTTTGCTCTGCCCTGTTGATTCCCTGAGACCCTGCCCCATCCAAGCTGTGCGCAGAGGCTTTTGCATAAGAATGCCCTGGCCCTTTGCAATCTAAAATTACCTAACAAACTGCAGCTGAGTCAGAGAGACCCAAACATCCAAAAGAAGGCCCAAGGCCCCACAGCAGCTTGCATTGCTTCACAGCTGGGCTTCATCTGGGCACCTCCAAACCCTAAACAAAGAGGAGGAATCTGCAGATTTCTCTGTAGCTCCTGCTGGGTAGCCTCAGGCAGAGGCTAAATTAACACCTCCTTAGAGATCCAAGAGCCAGTGTACCCAGTGGTCAGAGTGGGACCATCCAGATTACAACTCCTCAGATCCATAAGGGACACACTCAGGGGGCTGACTCAGTGAGCACCAAAGCCCCACTGAAGCAAGTCTTGCCCTGGAGGGGTGTCTCCAGCACAGAAGTTCTCCCACTGCAGACACAGCTGATTCTCACAGCCAATTGGCCTGGAGGTCAATTCCTCCCAGTGAAACCTACAACAATCAAGGCTTAACTACAACAAGATTGTGCACAAAGCCCACAAAGGGGTGCACCAAGAGTGTCCACCTCAGGTAATTGGGGAGGCTGAGCCACTGGGCCCTATAGGACACCTAACACAGAAAGCCACTCTATCAACACAGGGAAGCAGTCAAAATGCGGAGACAAAGAAACAGGTCACAAATGACAGAAATGGAGGAAAGCAAACTACTGGCTATAGAGTTCAAAACCACAGTTATAAAGTTTTTCAAGAATTTTCTAGAAACTACCAGTAAATTTAGTGAGATCCTAAAGAAACCTAGTCAGACCCTTGAGAATATGAAAAAGGACCAACTAGAAATCAAGCATACACTGACTGAAATTAAGAATAATATACAGAGATCCAACAGCAGACAAGAGGATCCCAAGAATCAAGTCAAAGATTTGAAATACGGCCAAAACCGGTTTGGCTCAGTGGATGGAGCGTCGGCCTGCGGACTGAAGGGTCCCAGGTTCGATTCCGGTCAAGGGCACATCTCCAGTGGGGGATGTGCAGGAGGCAGCTGATCGATGTTTCTCTCTCATCGATGTCTCTGACTATCTCTCTCCCTTCCTCTCTGTAAAAAATCAATAAAATATATTAAAAAAAAAAAAAAAGATTTGAAATACGAAGAAGCAAAATCACCCAACTGGAAAAACAAAAAGAAAAAAGAATCCAAAAATATGAAGATAGTGTAAGGAGCCTCTGGGACAACTTCAAGCGTACCAACATCCGAATTATGGGGTTGCCAGAAGAGAGAGTGCAAGATATTGAAAACCTATTTGAAGAAATAATGACAGAAAACTTCCCCTACCTGGTGAAAGAAACAGACTTACAAGTCCAGGAAGCGCAGAGAACCCCAAACAAAAGGAATCCAAAGAGGACCACACCAAGACACATCATAATTAAAATGCCAAGAGCAAAAGACAAAGAGAAAATCTTAAAAGCAGCAAGAGAAAAACAGTTAGTTACCTACAAGGAAGTACCCATATGACTGTCAGCTGATTTCTCAACAGAAACTATGCAGGCCAGAAGGGAGTGGCAAGAAATATTCAAAGTGATGAATAGCAAGAACCTACAACCAAGATTGCTTTACCCAGCAAAGCTCTCATTCAGAATGGAAGGTCAGATAAAGAGCTTCACAGACAAGGAAAAGCTAAAGGAGTTCATCACCACCAAACCAGTATTATATGAAATGGTGAAAGGTATTCTTTAAGAAAATGAAGAAGAAAAAGGTAAAGATAAAAATTATGAACAACAAATACATATCTATCAACAAGTGAATCTAAAAATCAAGTGAATAGAAAATCTGATGAACAGAATAAACTGGTGAATATAATAGAATCAGGGCATAAAAAGGGAGTGGACTGATAATTCTCAGGGGTACTGGGGGGTGCGGGAAGAGACTGGACAAAAATTGTACACCTATGGATGAGGAAGGGGGGGGTAAGGGCAGAGGGTGGGGTGGGAACTGGGTGGAGGGGAGCTATGGGGGGAACAAAGAGGAACAACTATAATAATCTGAACAGTAAAGATTTAATTTTAAAAAAAGAAACAAAATAAATACAAGTTAAACGGAATGAAGAAACCCCTTGCAAGGTGGAAAACAACATGCCTATATGAATGCCAATAGAGATTTATCTTCTAACATAATGTAAAATTTCAAATATGATTTTCATACTATTCCATAGTAGCTCCAACTGCACATTGGCATCACCTGGGAGCTTTTAGGAATACCAGTCCCCAGACCTCAAGACTGAAAATCTTCATTTAGTTGGTCTAGAGAGGTCCTGACATCAGTATTATTAGGTTCCCAAAGTGATTTAATGGACACCCAAGGTTTATAACCATTGCTATGAAGTATTTTTAAAAATAATAGAAACAATTTAGCTTTCATTTAGAATTAAAGTCTATATTGTAATATTTGGAACTGCCATTTCTAGGAGACTATTCAGTTTATTCTAATGTAAAATGGAGCTAGTTTATATGCAACTTTGACAAATAGTTTTACTTGATACAATATACTTACATGGTTCATCCTATAAGGAAATTCCTTTGGAAAGGCATATGAAAATCTAGTTTTTACTGGAGAAAACAAAAAACAAAACAGTAAATGAGAAAGTGAATTAACCCCAAATTTCTTTAACACTTTGTATAGTATTTAAGGTAGGGCTTAATCATTTTTAGTAGGGAGCTTGGAGACACGTAGAAACCCAGATTTTCTTGCTTTTAGGTGAGCAAAATGAGTGGCAGGAAGTCCCAGGCCCCCATCCATATTACAATTACAGAGCCTCAATGAAATAATGCTATAACTAAATATGAAAAGATACTTTTTTTTTAAGGAATAACTTTTTTATTCAATATTCTTAGGCCAAAACTTCCATGTGGTCATTTAGCTTAGAAGGAATCTGTTCACAAAAATATCTATACTAATAAAAGAGTAATATGCTAATTAGACCGGGTGGACCGGACATCCGACTTCCTTCCAGACAAAGCCATGGTGGTGGGGGCCGAGGGGGCCGAGGCAGAGGTGGTTAGGGGCAATCAGGCTGGCAGGGGAGCAAGCAGTTAGGGGCAAGATCAGGTTGGCGCAGGGGAGCAAGCAGTTAGGGGTAAGATCAGGTTGGCGCAGGGGAGCAAGCAGTTAGGGGCAAGATCAGGCCAGCGCCGGGGAGCAAGTGTCATGATTGCCCCCAACTGCCCTCCCCTGCCAGCCTAATCACCCCCAACTGCTCTACCCTGCTGGCCTGATCACCCCCTAACTGCTTGCTCCCCTGCGCCGGCCTGATCTCGCCCCTGACCGGGAATCGACCCAGCAACCTTTTGGTGCATGGGACAATGCTCAACCAACTGAACCACTCCAGCCAGGCTTAACTTTATTTTTTGTCAAGTATAATAGCCATGAAGGTCAGAGACCTCAGGAGATTTAATAAACCCAAATAATCTGTCACAGGTCTTATAAACTGAAAAACATCCATGCCCTACAGAGCTCTCCTAAGAATTATATCCTTAAAGCAGGATATACTTTTTGCACTTACATACAGAAGTAGCAGCAGCAGTCAGTCTTGTATTTGAGACAACTCCAAATTCCTAGAGAAAAAAAAAGTGGTCAAGATCAGGTACACAGAAAGCCAATGAACTCAAGGGTATTTGAGATCTATTCAAAACAGAATATTTCCTATGTTTCCTCCTTGTTTATATTTTATCTATTTATTTTTAATCCTCACCTAAAGATATTTTTTACATTGACTTTCAGAGAGAGTGGAAGGGAGGGAGGAGACAAAGAGAAAAACATGTGAGAAGCATTGATGTGAGAGAGACACATCAATTGGTTGCCATTGGCAGGCATCCCAACCAGGACCGGGGATGGAGCCTACAACTGCGGTATGTGACCTTCATTGGAATTGAACCTGCAACCCTTTAGTCCTAGTCCGAGGGTCAATGCTCTAACCACTGAACTAAATCGGCCAGGGCTCCCCTCATATTTATATTGTCTATTCATCTTCTACCTACTTGAGGTATGATGTACTTAAATCTCTAAATGTATTACCTTTCCTTAAAATTGCTTCAATTTAAGTGTTTAAATAATTTTAATTTAACATCACTGAAAGATACCAGATTAGAAACCAGGGACATGATAGTTTTCTGCACTCAAATTAGCTTCCAAGGAGATTTTTTAGCTTCTGCCCTTAATAGCAAGAATATTAAGTGTTTTTCTTATTCAATTGGACCTGGACTAACAAATATTTCTTGCCATTTAATAATAAAGAAGTTAAATTACTGAAGAAAATAAACTTTAATATCACCAAAAGAACTCAAAAGACCACACAATTATTCTTTTTGAAACAGCAAGAGAAGAATAATATAGTATAAGACTTCCAATGTCAGTTCCCATTTCTTCTTTGAGCTTAATATACCACCATTCTAAAAATGACTAAAATTTACGAGGTGATCCACCTTACATATATTGCCTCATTTAATGTAATCAACCTAATAAGATGACTAAAATATATATTAAAAAAAAGATTACTAAAGCCTTCATTTCAATTTATTTATTTATTTATTTTTAAAATATATTTTATTGACTTTCCACAGAGAAGAAGGGAGAGGGATAGAGAGCCAGAAACATCGATGAGAAAGAAACATCGACCAGCTGCCTCCTGCACGCCCCCCAGTGAGGATGTGCCTGCAACCAAGGCACATGCCCCCGACCGGAATCGAACCCGGGACCCTTGAGTCCACAGGCCGACGCTCTATCCACTGAGCAAAACCGGTTCGGCTCAATTTATTTTATTATTATTATTTTTTAAATATATTTTTTATTGATTTTTTACAGAGAGGAAGGGAGAGGGATAGAGAGTTAGAAACGTCGATGAGAGAGAAACATCGATCAGCTGCCTCCTGCACATCTCCCACTGGGGATATGCCCGCAACCCAGGTACATGCCCTTGACCGGGATCGAACCTGGGACCTTTCAGTCCGCAGGCCGACGCTCTATCCACTGAGCCAAACTGGTTTCGGCAATTTATTTTTTTAATAAATATATATTTTATTGAGTTTTTTACAGAGAGGAAGGGAGAGGGATAGAGAGTTAGAAACATCGATGAGAGAGAAACATCGATCGGCTGCCTTCTGCACACCCCCTACTGGGGATGTACCCGCAACCAAGGTACATGCCCTTGACTGGAATCGAACCTGGGACCCTTCAGTCTGCTCTATCCACTTAGCCAAACTGGTTAGGGCTTCATTTCATTTTAAAACAAAAATTAAGAATTGGTTCCTTAGCCAACAAAGAAACTAAACTAAATCTAGTCTATTCAAATACCTTCAACTTACATCCTTATCCTTGGACAAGGGAGGGCAGTGGGGCATGTATGTATGTATATATATGTATGTATATATCTATATTCACATTTAAACCTTAAACTATAATAACTAAGATTAAAAAGTAAACACCTGAGACATCTCCTTAAGTACCATTTACATTTAATTTCCACACAACTGGACAAAACAAAGAAAGATTTGGTCATAAAGATGAAAAAAAAAATAAAGCTATAACCAACTATGAAGATACATTATTTTAGGAATAATTTTTTATTATTTTTTGGATAAAAATAATTACACACACACACATATTTGATTTTAGAAAGGAAGGGAGAGGGAGAGATAACAACATCAATGATGAGAGAGAATCATCAATCGGTTGCCTTCTGCATGCCCCCTACTGACACTGAGCCCAAAACCAGGGCATATGCCCTGACCAGGAATTGAACCTTAACCTTCTGGTTCATAAGTTGAGGCTCAACCACTGAGCCACAATAGCTGGGCTATGCAAAATTCTTAAGGCGAAAACTTTCAATAAATTGTAAAATAGGATTCTACTTAGAAAATCATATAACAAAAAAATATAAAGAAACAAGACAAATTAAGAGAAGTTTATAAAATTTTGTCTAGGTTCCCATACTGATTGTGCTTCCAATACATAAAATTACATGATAATACTTGGGAAAATCACCCCACAATACGGGCCTTTTATAAACATTTTGTTTTCCATTGAAAAACTTAACAACAACAAAGCTGGTTCTGCCTCCTTAAACTATCACTTACAATTAGAAAACCTTAAACCTCTAGAAAGCTTGTCTTAATATAATTTCTAATAGAGTCAACTCTCATTATTTTAGGTAATATGCAGGAAAGATATCATCAACAATCCTAAATAATGGCTAACATAAAATTCAAAATGAGTATCAAAAAGAATGTAAACTTACTTGGTTAAAATAACATTCAATATTCAAGAATACAATTACTATTCTAAAGCTGTGAGCTAAAAACAGAAACATAACACAAAAGTTTCATAATGCTAAAGACTGCATAGATTATTATGTAAACTAGTCAATGTCTGCTACTATTGTCTGGATTTTACCTGAGCTCTCTTAAAAATACTGAAAAGGTAAATAAGGTGGCCAAAGATTTGGTTTCAGGTGCAAATTTTCATCTCTCTTCTCTCTCCCTCACCTAATTTCTCTACTCTCACTGCCAAAATGATTCCTCATTAGAATCTACGTAGCTAGAGCCACCCCCAATCCCTGCCTTCCCCTAGCTTTCCCTATGGGTTGGTGAGAAGCCAATCATTAGGAGGCAGGAAGGGAATACAGTAGGACATAGAAAGCAAATGAAGAAGGATACTGTCCAGTTATAGTAAGAACTTGTGGCACTTACGGAATACTACTTAGTGCCAAACAATAAATGTCTTAGAGGCAGTACAGCAAAGCAGTTAAGTGCATGGGATTTATGAGCTAGACTCCCAGGGTTCAAATATTAGCTTTGCTGCTTACCAGCTCCATGATCTTAGGCAAATTTCTTAACCTCTCTGCAGTTCAATTTCCTCATTTATATATCTACTAGAGGCCCGATGTAGAGTAGGCCTTCCTTCCCCTGGCTGCTGGCACCAGCTTCCCTCTGGTACCCAGGATCTGGGCTTCCCTCCTACGGCTGCCGCAGGCACCCGGGACCCAGGCTGACTTCCCTTCGCCCCAGCTTCGTCAGGAAGGACGTCTGGAATGACATCCGGAAGATCCAGTCTAATTAGCATATTACCCTTTTATTATTATAGAGGCCCAGTGCATGAAAAATCCATGCACGGAGGGAGGGGAGGGGTCCTTCAGCCTGGTCTGTGCCCTCTTTGCAGGCTGGGACCCCTTGGGGGATGTCCACCTGCGGATGTCCACCTGCTGGCATAGGCCCGCTCCCCAGGGGGTTAACCCTAAACTGGCAGTCAGACAACCCTCTGGCAGCTCAGGAGCCCTTGGGCAATATCCAACAGCTTAGGCCTGTTGGACATCCTTAGCGCTGCCGCGGAGGCAGGAGAAGCTCCCGCCACCGCTGCTGTGCTGGCCAGCTATGAGCCAGCTTCTGGCTGAGAGCGCTCCCCACGTGGAAGCGCACTGACCACCAAGAGGCAGCTCCTGTGTTGAGCGTCTGCCCCCTGGTGGTCAATGTGTGTCATAGAAACCAGTCATTCCCAGTCATTCTGCTGTTAGGGTCAATTTGCATATTACCCTTTTATTATATAGGATATATCTCTTTGTTATGAAAATTAAGTCAGTTATAGTTGTAAAAGGACTTAAAATAGCACTTGATTGTACACAGTAAGTGCTATAAAATCATTTATTAAATGAATATATAAAATACAGATATGTGTATATTTCTTTAATTTTGGTACAAATTTCAGTATTTTGCATAAATCACCATTTATTATTATTTTTACATAGGTAATGTGAAAACTGGGGCAACACACATTGACTATACTTGATGAAAAATAGAAAATTATTTCATACCTCTACTTTGGATGCCAAAAACACACAAGTAGGAGCCATTAATACAGGATCTATACTTTTCAGAGAATACCTAAAAAACAGTAAAACAAAGTTACATGTAGAAAAAACACTAGAAAAAATTAAGATAACTATGGCAAACACATGATTCATCTATACTAAGGTTCATCAAACTTATATAAGAGTCTCAAATAAGCATAACATTTCCAAAATAAAACAGTCCTACCTGGCATAGAATCTCTTGAAATAGACTGTAGCAGTGGCAATAACTTGTTGTCTTAACTTAAGATGTTCACCTAATGCTTGGATAACTAAAAAGAAAAAGTTTTAAATGTATTTTCTGGTATCCATGTGGTTAAATCATAACTATATTCATTTTTAACATAGAGGAAAAACCTACACATCCTACAAAGCTCTACTTGGATAACAGTGTTAATACTAGAATTTACAAAAATATATGGATATGCATAAATAAAAACAAAAAATTGAATTGCCCCATAGCAAACACCATTTTTGTATTAAAGAAGTTGAATGATAGGAATTTCTCCTCTACCTTCTAAGAATTTCAATGCCTCTCATATTATTTTTAGAATATAAAAAGATTAAATACCTATCAAACTCACTATAACTACCAACTTATAAAGTTTACTTACAAATCCATAATGAATCCTTAAAACAAGAGGTAGGTTTGCAGAAGAGTGAACTGAAGGTTAGAAAGATCATGTGACAAAGCAACCATATAGCAGAGCAAGAATCTTTTGCCTCTAAATCCCCTTCCCTCCAAAGCAAACTTATAAGATAGGAATGCCCAATACAGGATGTCAATCCAAAGAATCATTTATCCTCAAAGTAATCTGCTCTAGCCAATCTTCACTTGATCTTAGCCAAAAGGCCGAGAAGCGATGCTCTAGCCAATCTTAAATTGAGTTTAATAATGCATCATAAAGGCTTAGAAAGATTAAGGAATACTTTGAAACTGTCTTGAATGTTTCTGACATTAAGATTCAAAAACGACTTTATTTAGATCACGTAAAAAAAAAGATAAATGAGTATGAGTTGTAAAAAGGTTACATGTATAAATAAAAATATTAAGTAGGGACTAAAACAGCTCATCACAAATTACTGCACAAAAATATTTTAATTCAGAGGTAATCAACTATACCATTTCAACTAATTAAAATTTTTTTTTTACCATTTGTAAAAAATATTTGTAATTTCCAATATTCTTCTTCTGAAAGAAACTTTAAGTCCTTTTGGCGTTCCTTCAACAGATCTTGTTCATCCAAAATCCATTGCAAACTAGAAGAAGCAAAGATAAACATGCTATAGAAAAATCAACGAAGTCATAGAAAATATTCTGAGATCAAACAAGTTATTAACATTCTGAGAAATACAAAGTACACATAACCCTGAAAGACATTATTTTCCACATTTCTTGAAACTCCCAACACAGAATTATTTTGCTAGTAAATATGCCCTGAAATTTTTTATATTTTCTCTCTTCCTTCTCAGTCTGTCACTAGTTTTATTGTATTTTCATTGATACTAAGATTCTGACAAAAAGATGCATCTTACAATCAGTGGTGCCTCAGCCTTATAAGTGGCCCTACTTTTATTCTTTCTTAGTAATACATAAAATAATGGTGAAGATATTTGGCAACAACTGATGGTGCCTTGAATTTGATGAAGTTTATCTTTTATCAGTTGTTCATGAGTAATTGGAGTATTTAATTTTCCTACCTAACCATTCCAAACATGTAAAAGCTGCTTCAGAATGTATTCACTGACAGCCTCCTTCCTCCTGCTTAGTCAAGTCTACTATTTTTAACCAAATATGAAAATGACATAACCACCCCCCCCCCAAAAAAAAAAACCACTATTCTGCAACCTGCTTTTGTCACTCAGTATGTATTGGAAGTATTTTAATGTCACTGAATTTATTATTCAGCATTCTTTTAAACTGATGAGCAGCATTATGGATTGAATCATTATTTTTTAGTTAATCCCTATTGATAGGCATGTAGGTTATTTTCCCCACTCCATTGCAAGTAATACTTTAATGAATATCTTTGAAATTCAGCCTTATATATTTGATTAATAATGCATCTGAAATAATTTCATAGAAGTAGAACTGATGGGCCAGTTTTGCTGGTAACTTTGATATAAATTGTCAGTTTACTAGGTGTACTGGTTAATAATGCAGATTTTTTTTGATAGATGGAGTTACACATATGTTGATATATATGCGATTTGATATGTATGCTATTTTGCTGTATTGACAGCAAGCTTCAAAACTTCATGTCAAATTTGCTGAAGGTGTTAACATCATAGATATTTTTATGCTTAAAAATGTCGAATTTCATGCCAAAAAAAGAGCATTTGCGGAAAGTTTTAATTCATTATTTTGAAGAAAAAGTTATATACTTCAGGAAGTTTATGGTGAACATGCTCCATCTCAAGATACTTGTGAACACTGGTTTAAACACTTTAAAAGTGATGATTTCGATGTGAAAGACAAAGAATGTCCAGGTCAATTGAAAAAGTTTGAAGACCAACAATTACAAGCATTATTGGTTGAAGATGGGTGTCAAACTCAAAAACAACTTGCAGAAAGATTCAACATTGCTCAGCAAACAATTTCTGATCATTTACAAGTAATGGGAAAGATTTTAAAGGAAGGAAAATGGGTGCCACATCAACTGAACGAAAGACAAATGGAAAACTAAAAAGTCATCAGTAAAATGTTGCTTCAACAGCACGAAAGAAAGTCTTTTTTGCATCAAATTGTGACTGACAATGAAAAGTGGATTTATTTTGAGAATCCCAAATGCACAGAATCATGGGTTGATCAAGGTCAACCATCAACATCAACTGCAAGGCCAGATCTCTTCGGAAAGAAGACAATGCTCTGCGTTTGGTGGGATCAGGAAGGTGTGATGTATTATGAACTTCTAAAACCAGGTGAAACCATTAATACTGATCACTAGCGACAACAAATAATCAATTTTAACCACACTTTGATCATGAAACGACTAGAATGGGCCAGAAGACACGGCAAAGTAACTTTGCTTCATGATAACGCACCATCACACACTTCAGAACCAGTTAAAGACACGTTAAAAGATCTTGTCTGGGAAGTATTAACCCACCCGCTGTATTCACCAGACCTTGCTCCTTCAGATTACCACTTGTTCCAATCGATGGCACACCCATTTTCCAAGCAGCACTTCAAAACATACAAAGAAGTGGAAAATTGGGTCTCTGAATGGTTTGCCTCAAAACAAGAAAAGTTCTATTGGGACAGTATCCACAAATTATCTGAAAGATGGGGAAATGTGTAGGTAGCAATGGACATTACTTTGAATAAAGCACTTTTGATGTTTCTCTTGAAATTATCGTGTTTTCTTTGATTACAAAATCCGCCATTATTAACTGGTACACCTGGTAAGTTCCATAAGTCACAACAATTTCCATTCCTATGAACAGTACCTGGGCATGTCTTAAAGTATTTAACCATATGGGTTATTGCCAATCTTCCAAATGATGTCTCTCTTCTATGGATGTTTCTCTCTCTGTATCTCTCCTTCCTTTCCACTCTCTCTAAAAATCAATGGGAAAATATCCTTGGGTGAAGATTTAAAAAAAAAAAAAGGAAAGAAACATCGATCTGCTTGCTGCCTCATGCAGAGCCCCTACTGGGGATCAAACCTGCAACCAGGCATGTGTCCTGAGGGGAATCGAAACAGCAACCTCCTGGTGCATGGCTTAAAGCTCAACCACTAAGCCACACTGGCTGGGCTATTTAAGTATACATCTTAAGTTAAACATTTTCTATGTTTTTATTAGTCAAAGAGAATTCTTCTTTTGTACATTGTAATTCTAATATGGCCATTTTTAAAATGAGATAGTCATCTGTTTTGTTTAGGAGATTCTTCTGATCTAAAGTTTGTTTATTATGGACAATAAATCATTTGTCTATCAAATATGCTGCAAATATTTCCAAAGTTTAGCATGATCGCTCAATATTTAATTATTTGTAATACAGTAATCTGAATCACTTATATACATATTGAAATTTATCCATTTTTTTTCCTTTAAATTTGTGATCCATCCAGAATTTATTTTGGTATAGGATATAGATAGAGATCCAGCTAAATGTTTGTCAAATGGTTATCCAAATGTCACCAAAATATTTCCTAATGTATAATTTTATCATTATATTTGAATTTTCTTTATAATTTCCTATTTTTGTTTTTTCCTCCTTATACCATACTATTTAAAAATATATAACATTAAATAATTAAAATCTAGTATGGAAAATGCCCTCTCCTTGATATTATTTTTCAGAAAATTTCCTGCTATTCTATTACAATTATTATTATTACTAGAGGCCTGGTGCACGAACTCGTGCACAGGTGGGGTCCAGCTGGGGAGAGGGGATGCAGGAGGTTGGCCGGCCAACCCCACCCCCGATCACGGTAGGGGGGGGCCAGTTGGGGGTGGGCCCAGCTGGGAGGAGGGGCCACAGGCATTTGGTGGGCCGGCCCCGCCCCGCCCCGATCTGGGTGGCAAGGGCCGATGGGGGGGGGGGGTCAGGCCAAGGGGAGGGGCTGAGGAGGGGGTGGCCGGCCAGCCCTGCCCCCTGGTCGACCTCCTGGTTGAACTCCCAGTCAAGGGGACAATTTGCATATTAGCCTTTTATTATATAGATTATTTTATGTTAATTTTCACTTAAGGATATTTTTCCATTGATTTTTAGAGAGAGTAGAAAGGAGAGGGAGAGACAGAGAGAGACACATGGATGTGAGAGAGACACATCAATTGGTTGCCTCCTGCACGGGTCCTGGTGATTGAGCCTGCAACCCTGCAACCAAGGTACCTGCCCTTGACGGGAATGGAACCCGGGATGCTTCAGTCTGGAGGCCAATGCTCTATCCACTGAGCCAAACTGGCAAGGGTTTCTTATCACAAAATAGACTTCACAAAACAAGAGATAAAGAAGGCTACTTCGTAATAAATACTAAAGGGAATGATTCAACAAGAAAATATAACCCTTGTAAACATATATGCACCCAATATAGGAGAACCCAAGTACATTAAAAAACTCTTGATGGACATACAGGGAGAGATTGACAGCAATAGTCATAGTGGGGGACTTTAACACCCCCACTGACATCATTGGATAGATCTTCCCGACAAAAAATTAACAAGGAAACAGAGGCCTTAATGACACACTAGATCAGATAGATCTAACCGATATTTACAGAACATTTCACCCCAAAGCAACAGAATATACATTCTTCTCAAGTGCACATAAAACATTCTCAAAGACAGACCACATGTTTGGGCACAAAACAAGTCTATATAAATTCAAGAAGACTGATATAATACTAAGCATCTTTTTGGATCACAATGGCATGAAGTTAGAAATCAACTACAATAAAAAAAACCTCAAAAACCCTCAAATACATTATTTTTTTAAGTTGAAAAATCCCTATAAATTCTGACAAACAGCTGTCAATTCTCTCACCTTCTTTCAGTTTCTCAGAATACCTCTTCTCCACTACCTAAATTTCCTGTATTTTAATTTTGCCCAAACAAGTATTTCAGTGAGTGAAACAGTATAAAATAAAAACTATCAGACGTAAAGCTTTTACAGCATTTCATCTCCACAGAATCACTTAACAACAAGAGGAAAATCTGCTTTTCTGAAAATAGGTATCCATGCCCATTGTTTCTTTTTTCCTGCAAAGGGCTAAAAAAAAAGAATGAACACTGTAATCCAATCTTTAAACAGAATCAAAATTTAAATTACATCTACTAATGCTCTCTTGGCATTAGAGAGTATTTACACTAAGATATCATCTTTATCGGGTTGTATTCATCTTTCACTTGTCTAGTCAAAGTTCAATTAGCCCCATCACCCACCTTCCTGACTGCTTAAACAAATGTACGTAGGGGGAAATGTTTTTAATATTACTCTAGCTCTTCCATGGTCATTGACAGAAACAAAGATTTATTCATGAAAAAGGTGAAGGAAATCGGCAACGTCACTGATAAATACACTCTTAAAATATCAGGCACAGATGATTAATGAAATAAATGTTGAGAGCACCTGCCCTATACCTTACCAACATAAAGCTCCATGTAGACATAAAATACTGGCAGGAGGCGGTTAATGAGAAGAAACAAGCCCGACTCCTTCTCGGAATAACATTAAATCCACTCAAGACAGGAGGTGGATGACAAAAGACAAGGTAGGACACCGACCCATTGGCGAGATCCCCGGCAAAAGGTGACCCACCAGGTCCTGAAGAGCCAGCGTCCAGCTCTGAACTGTGCCACGCTCCCCTACCTGTGCCAGGCCAGGCCAGCCCAGCCCAGCCCCTCCGCGCCTAGCTAATCCAAGAATCCTAAACCTCCCACCCGGAGACAGAGGCCCCCCCCCCCCCCCCGCGCCCCCCAACTCAGCCAAAGGGAGGGGAGAGGGGAGTTGCCAGAGAAAGACGCATCCCGCTTCCGGCCGCCACCGACTGCCGGGAGATTCCGCGGCGTTCGGGACAGGGGCTGTTCTAGGCCAAGGGGAGTCGCAGGCCCCGTCATCACCGCCCCCCCCAAGAGCCAGCCCCAGCGAGAAGACGGAAGCTCACTTACTAATGGGAGCTCTGCCAAAAGTTCCCTGCCATGGAACACAGCTTGCCCTGATAAAAAAGCACCAGCCGGCGGAGCGGCTCGCGGAGCGACCATAGACCCAGCACGCCCGGTAACCGCGCTCCTCGATCGGATCGGCTCAGCTACGCTCCGCCGCGACGAAGGTAAAAGGAAGAGGATGGCACCCAATTCCTTTTGACGCCGGCCGGCAACACTCTACTGTGCAAACCCGTTCCTATGGATAAAAGTTCCGGCCCGCCCCGCTGTGGGGGAGGAAGCCGGCTGGGAGGAGACAGCCTCTGGTCGCACCGAGATAGTGGATGGGAACTGGTGCTCACGAAGGCTCGCCGAGGGAGGGAGGCTCTCGCGAGAGCTTCGCGCTAGTGCCGGCCTGTAGCCCGTGCTGCCTGGTTTTCTGGGGCAGTAACCATTCGCTGGGTGGGGATGCAATGCTCTTCGGGCTGGGCTGTGTTATTCCATTGTCCATATTACAGGCCCCCAAAGCAGCATGGTGGCATCAAATGAAAGGTTTTCTGACTTCACTTCTTTCTCCTGCAGTTGGGAAGAGGAATAGAGATTATTTTGGCCTCAAGGCTGCGTTCTTAATGGAGTTCTTTTGGAGTGAAGTAGAGCATTTAGAGCAGCGGTTCTCAACCTGTGCGTCGCGACCCCTTTGGGGGTCCAACGACCCTTTCACAGGGGTCGCCTAAGACCATCGGAAAACACATATAAAATTACGTATTGTTTTTGTGATTAATCACTATGCTTTAATTATGTAACAATTGGTAACAATGAAATTGGGGGTCACCACAACATGAGGAACTGTATTACAGGGTCGCGGCATTAGGAAGGTTGAGAACCACTGATTTAGAGCAATAGTACTTTCGAGAAAGCACTTTTCACACTGTGGGTGGAGACCAACTAGGATGTGGTGAAATGAGTATAATAAGCATTTTCCTAAATGAAAAAAAAATCAGGTATATTAGAAATAGCAAGGCTATTATTTAAAATTTTGACGGTTACATATGAATATACTTGTACTACATCAATGTACCATATGATTTCACTTATATGTGAACAAAATAAAGGAGCAAATAGAGACAGACCCATAGACACAGAGAACAGATGTATGGTGGCCAGAGGTGGGGGTGGGGGTGGGGGCTGGGTGAAAAAGGTGAAGGCATTAAGAAGTACAGATTGGCAGTCACAAAATACTCACTGGGATGTAAAGTACAGCATAGGGAATATAGTTAATAATATTGTAATAACTGTGTGTGGTGCCAGGTGGGTACTGGAAATATCAAGGGGAACAGTTTGTAAAGTGTATGATTGTCTAACCATTATGCATACACCTGAAACTAATACAAAATAATATTGAATGTAAACTGCAATTGAAAAATAAGAGTTAAATAAAGAAAAGATGTAAAATGCATCTTAGTAGCTTAACATAAAAGCATTTTATATCACATGTCCCTCCCATAAAGTCCCATAAAGTCTGATGTGGATTAGATTGTCCTCCTTGATAGTTGCCCTCTAGATCTTCAAGAATGTAGTATGTTTCCATCTTTCAACTACTCCGTCTTGGTTCTTTGCCTTCAGGCTTAAAATCTTTCTAGAAAGAGTGCCCAGAACTTTGACCGGTTCTTAACCAGTGTTAAGAGACTTGAACCAGAAACAACACCATCACTTCCTCTCTTCCCATTAACCAGAACAGGCACATGCTTCTAACTTAAATGCAAGGCAGGTGAGAAATGTAGAGGAGTCTATACTATAGTTGATGAACACTGCTATCGGCTACACTGCCAATCCCAGTCAAAAAAGTTTGAAAGGCAGTAGCTTAAGAAACACCAGGCCCAAGGCTACCTCACATTGGTTCAGAATTTCCTCAACTCTCAGAGGTTGCCAGTCTGACATCCTCCAGAAGGTAAGGAAGGATCCAAGTTAATATGATTAAATGTTTTATTCTGTGTGCCCCCATTTCACTATTTTTAGCACTAGGCTAGCATTGTTTCATACTTAATTCTGCACTCTTCTTCCCACAAAACTGTGAGCTTCTTCATCTTTTTTTTTTAAATATTAGTTCAGGGTGTAACACATACCAGGCGCTGGTATTTGTGGGGCTGGGTGCTTAGAGAAAAAGAATATAACATGGACACAAAGTTAGGTTGAAAGGTATTTAGAATGCAAAAAGGAATCATAACAAATTATTAGTCTTGAAGATTTAGGTCCTTTTGTGAACTCTTTTAGACAATTTATCAGACATACTACATAGAAATGCTCTTGTCTGAACCTGGTTTCTACTTTGCACCCAGAACTCCAAATGCCTAGCAGCTCCCAGTGCTCCCAGTGGCTGCGAAAGCCAGGGGCCTGACGCTCAGGCTTCATTAGCTTCAGATTGAGTTATCTCTGAGGGGACTTTTTAGAGGCAGGTTAAATTGAATGACTTGAGCTAAAAGCTAACTTCATTTTAGGATATCTGATGGAATAGAGCAATTTACAAAACTGTTAAAATGCCTACATATCCCAGCTTACCTGGATGCAAAAGATGATGGGCCATGTAGTTTTGGTTCTTTTTGCTAATTTAGTTTTTAAACTTTTCTTCATAATTTTAGGGATATTGTGTCTCAGTCCTCACTACCTTCATAATTTAAACTTACTGGAAGCAATCAATCTTGTCCTTTCTAAATTTTCATTTACCTTATGCTTTTCAAATAGGGAAGTGATCAATAAATTCTTGATACTAATGTTGATTCTCCTGTGACACACACACACACACACACACACACACACACACAAAAGCAATTTACCCTTTTTCCTACAATACTTTCTCCAGCAGCATAAATAGTACTTCTCAGAAACTAAAGCCTAGAAATTTAGTGGTTTTATCAAGCACACTTAGCTAGTTAGTGGCAAGAACAGCTAGGATTCAGTTCTGCTTCCCAATGCAATGAACTTTTCACCCAACTATATAGCTCCGATAAAACTATGACTAAACAACTGTAAACACATTATTCTAGGTTCGTAGTAAAAATTTCCCCTCCCAAACACTATTACTGAAGACCATCTTCTCACTTTTAATTAAATTATTATATGCTTTGGTACTAACAGTCATTATTATGAAAATATTCTCTCCTCTATCTAGTCATTTATTGTGCCACCTTTACTTCAATTCCTAGACACCTATGCTTGTTGAAGATGACTAAACCTCGAAACTTTCTGGTAAATTGTACTAGTTAAGAACTCAGTCTCTAAACTCCTTGTAGACTGATCAGTTCATGGAATAGATCTGCCACTTACTAGTTATGTAACTGCCTTAGTCAGCATAGACGGCTGTAACAGAATACCATAGTCTGGATGGCTTAACCAACAGACATTTATGTCTTACAGTTCTGGAGACTGAGAGGTCCAAGATCAAGGTGCCAACCCTGTTCTTGGTACCTGGTAATTCGATTTCTGGTGAGAACTATCTTCCTGGTGTGCAGATGGCTGGCTTCCTGCTGAGTCCTTACATGGCAGAGAAAAAGAGAGAGAATAAGGAACCAATCCCATCCTGAGGCCTCACTCTCATGATCTCATCTAAACCTATCTAACTCCCAAAAGTTCCATCTCCAAATATCACGTTGGGATATTAGGGCTTCAATATATGATGTGTGTGTGTGGGGAGGGGGAGCGGGGTGGGGGAAGACTACATACTTTCAATCTATATTAGTAACTTTGGTCAAATTTCTTAGCCAGTCTGAACCTCATTTCTTCATCTGTAAAACAGGGATAATCATATTCCTAAATCATAGGTGTGATGAAGTTTAAATAAACCTTAAATGAAATTAGAATAGTGCCTGATACATGGTAAGAGCTCCATAACTCTTTTCTTTTCCCCTTAGCTTTTATTATTTAAAACAAGTAAATAATAGATTTAGAATCTGGATAATAGAGTTCTGTTTTCACAGATAAGGAACATGGTGTCGCCCTGATACAAAGACAGATGTACTTACTCTACCACTTAGCACTAGCCCTTGACACTTTAATGCATTTGTACTCTACAGGGAACAATAATCAAATAATTGTTGACTTATAGTGTTCCACTGTACTCATGCCATTGGGCATTTGTTCTGCCCTGCACACTTCTAGGTCTGGAATCTCCAAACAGTTTGGGGGATTCTGGAATTCACTTTCTGGTTTCCGTTATTCTGGAATGGCCTTTGAGAGAACACAATGTATCAATAAGAAACTTAAGCACTGCAGCCCAGTATTCTTATTGTCTGAAGATTCCAAAGACCAAGAAATGTCCCATTTCTAAGAAGACTCCCTAGAACAAAAAAAGTAAAAAAATTAGTAAAATTAGTAAGTCCAATCAAGGTGATCCAGCTGGATCGCAACTAAAAGTTTACATCAATTTATCATATTATTTTGCAATAAAGAAGGTATTTAAGGAAGGACAATTTATGGAATAAATGAATGGAAGTCAGAAAAGTCAAATTTGGCAGGGTGTCTATATGAGTTTTCTATTGCTGCTATAAAAATTATCTTAAACTTAGTGTTTTAAAACAGCACAACTTATTATCAAGTAATTCTGGAAGTCAGAAGCCCAGAATGGGCCTACAGAAATCTTTACTCAGCTACTGGGTACTTTTTTTTTAATCTTCTTTATGAATGAAATCTATTAACTACCTGAAATGTCCCCATGGTTAATAATAGTTACATGTACATATTTTATTTAATCTAATTAACAAACCTATTAAGTGGGTATTCTTATTATCATGCTTTTATGGATGAAAAAACTTAGGCTCAAAGGTTAAATAATGAGCCCACATCTACAAATGTAGTATGGTGAAGTAGGATGCGGTAACAGCCTATGTGCCTGGAGTGTGTATAACTTCACACCTTACTCATAATGCCGAGAAGGCACAAACCAGCTATGTGACAATGCTGAACATATGAAGGAGTAATAAATATCATATTTCCACAGGCTATCCCATAGTACTGAGTACTTAGTTACTAGTGATTCCTCAATAAGTGCTTATTACAAAAAAATTTTTTAAAGTGTCCTTGCTGAAATATAATTAATATTTAGGAATGGTGGGAAGAGTACCAAGCTAAGCATCAGACCCAGATGCTATCAAGGACTCTTCCATTAACTAACCATTGGACACTGAACAAGTAATTATCTGAGTCTCCATTTTAAAATCAGAATAAGAATGCCTGCTGAGCCTACTTCCCACATTTAGAATCATATATGAAAATATGATTTGTTGAACAAATTAAAGGCTTTACAATCTCAAATTCTAAGTTCAGAGAAGCCCATTAGATAGGGAACTACTCCTTTGGAAAAACCAGCTCAACCTTTACTACAGACTTGATTATAGTATAAACCTAGCTCAACATTCCACCATACATTTGGCTAAGAAGCCCCAATATTCTGGCCTAAGCATATTGCTTGTTCCTGCCTTTGCTTCCTGCCCAAACCCCTTATTCGATTTCCAGAAACCCAGTGCATGAAATTCGTGCATGGGTAGGGTCCCTAGCAGCTGCCAGTTGCTGGCTAGGGCCTCCTTTCCCCCTGGCCTCCTGCCGCCACCACTGGCCAGGGCCAACTGGTTGGCCAGCTGGCACTGCCTCCTAGTCGAACTCCCAGTGGAACTCCTGGTTGAGGGGACAATTTGCATATTAGGCTTTTATTATATAGGAGAATTTTCTGAACCTTTCTGACTTCTTCATTTGACTTCATCACCCCTGGGCTCAAACTAATCATCTTCCTTTTCAAAGTCATTTTCTGTAGCTGAAGAGAAGAAAGTATACTGTCCAGAGCAGGGGTCCTCAAACTTTTTAAACAGGGGGCGAGTTCATTGTCCCTCAGACCGTTGGAGGGCCAGACTATAGTTTAAAAAAAAACACTATGAACAAATTCCTATGCACACTGCACATATCTTATTTTGAAGTAAAAAAACAAAACGGGAACAAATACAATATTTGTATTTACATGTGGCCCGCGGGCCATAGTTTGAGGACCCCTGGTCCAGAGGTTAGATCCTGGGGCATTGTATTCAAAGAACACAGGAATCTTATGTACCCTTTTCTTACCCCAAGCAAAATTAAATTTTTCTATATATTATGAAGTTTTGACATCTTAAAAAAATCTTTCTGGCTGGAGAGAGACTGCCCCTTCCAGGGGTAGCCAATGCCTGAAGCATGTCTTTGATATGCAAACTAACCAATCCATAGCCATACCTCCCAGCTCTGACCCATATATCCCAGGAGACTATATTCCTCTGCCTTAATCATTCCAGGGCCAGATGCCAGGCAACAAGGTACCACCCCTACAGCCCCAAATCCAAGGAAATTATTTAATAGCCAATCCTAGGCTGTTCATCCTACCCTACCTTACCATTCCCACAGAAGCCCCAATATTCTGGCCTAAACATATTGCTTGTTCCTGCCTTTGCTTCCTACCGAAACCTGTTTCCCTGTATGATGTTCTTCCCCTGTCCCTGTGTGGTGATTCTAGGGCAGCTGTACCAGTAAATCTGTTTTCAATGGCATTGAGCTTTCTGTGTTGTCACTCAGTCACATTTGTAAATTAAGATCTAAGCACAGAATACAGGCCCAGCCAGTTCTTTTCAAAGCCAGAAGCTAAAGTTGCTAAAAGGGAAGTGAAGTAGTATTATCAAGATTTCTACTTCAGGGTGATGTTGTCAGGATGTACTCATTTTATGATTCTAATTTCTTTAATTGGCAGTCCTTGATTTAAGTTAAAAAGAGCAAAAAGTTGCTA